>NC_081184.1:104207691-104507691 GCF_029867415.1 Vicia villosa
CATTCTCTTAGGAGATAATTTCCCCAAAAGAGTCAAAACCCCTGGAAAGGGTCAGCCTCCAAAAAACATGATAAAGTCAGTCTTTTAACAGACAAATTCACCAGCTGAGTCAAAATCCCTGGAAAGGGTTAGCTTCCAAAAGAAAAACAGTCTTTTTTTAATCTCCAGTAGAGTTAAAACCAACAAAAAACAGTTAGCCTCAACCTTGGGCTTCATACAAGGCACCCAAATAATAAAACTCCCCTGTCTAGAGTCAGCCTCAACCTTGGGCATTGTACAAGGCAGATAATAGAGTCTCCCCAGTGAGTTCTTCATCACTCAGTAGCCACAACCTCGGGCTTTGTACAAGGCAGATAAACCATATCTTTCATGTGTCAAAGATTCCTAACACTTAGGATCTTTTCCCCATATAGTCATCCATACTTAATTCATTTAAGAGTCCGCCACAACCTTGGGCTTTGTACAAGGCAGAAAATAATGTTTTCCCTAGCTAGAGTCAGCCACAACCTTGGGCTTCGTACAAGGCACATAAAATAAAGTCATTCATTCAATTATCCTCAACAGTCAGCCACAACCTTGGGCTTTGTACAAGGCACACAAATAGAGTCTCCCTAAACAGAGTCAGCCTCAATTCTGGGCTTTGTACAGAACACAAAAATACCCTGTAATTAACCCCCAATGGAGTCATCTCCCAGAGTCAATAACATTAATAAATCAATCAAAAAGCCTCAAGCTTGGGCCTCATACAAGCCAGCTAAAGTCAAATCTTTCATACAGTAGATAGACATAGCTTATCTCTATAGAGAGATATTTTTTACTACTCTACCACATTCAAACAAACAAACATTTCAATTTCAATTTCAATCAAAGTCTCCCATTTAGGACTCTGAAAGACATGCTCTGGCACATCCCCAGACTTGTACACTTTCCCTAATTTGGACGAGCATCTTTCTTTCATTTAAGAGGCATCTGACTGGCATACTTGCACACACCCAAGTAAGGTCCCCCTCTTGAATGAAATGAATCCAGTTATTCTGTCACTCTTTCAAAATGTTTGTGGTAGAATAGTACAAATACCTCTCTGTAGAGATAATTTCATGTCTCTTTACTGTAAACAGAGATTTAATTCCAAGCTTCAACCTTGAGCTTCAAGCAAGGCACCAAAAACAATTAATTTCCCTAGTTAGTTCCCCGAACTACATTAAGCTCTGACTTCCACTAGGGATATGTAGGCATGAGGTTCACAAGGAATCTCAGCGAGCTAATAAAATACCAAAAATAGTCAGTCTGTCTATCTGTCTGTCTTTCTTCAATCAATTCAATTCCTTCTCCTAACACAAAGGAGAAACTTTCCCAATCATTAGCAATAAACACAAACACAATGACACAGAGAAGGTTCCTGTAGAGTACTACAGATATGTAGGGTGTTTAAACACTTCCCTATGTATAACCGACCTCCCGGACTCCAGAATTTCTAGTCTAGGTGTAAATCCCCACACTTAGCAAACTCCTAGGGTTTAGTTGAGATCTTTTTTTTTCCCTTTCCTACTCGTAGGACAAATAAGAAAGTTCGTGTGATATCGTAGGAAGAACTGAAATAAAATTCATCCCACCACGGGCGCATTCTCCTTCCAAATTTCGCGTGAAGGGTCTAGCGTGCCGTCCTCCCAAGTGAAACGGGGAGGTAAAAAAAACGACACCACAATAATGATTGAAAATTGATGTGGAATGTTGAAGTTATCAAGTAGAGATAGGAGCCAGATGCCTTCACAAGTAGAATAAGCCAATGCTCGATATTCAACCTCTGAAGATGATTAAGACACAACTGCTTGATTCTTACTTTTCCATCTTATGAGTGACTTCCTGAGGAAGAAACAAATACCAGTGGTGGATGTGAGTGTGTCTAGGTAAGCTCCCTAGTCAGAATCAGGGAATCCCTTGAGGTATAAATTGGAAGATGAACTAGATAATAATCCCTGGCCAGGATTGTGTTTGTGGAATCGTAGGACATGAAAGCCAGTTAACATATGTTTATTAGCTAAAGCATCAATAAATTGGCTTAGCTTACTTTCTTCATAAGCAATCTCAGGCCTCGAATAAATAATATACAAGAGTCTACCAATGAGTCTGCGATATGCAGTGGGATTTGAAATAGGAGTACCAAGTGTCTTGTATATTTGTAAGTGAGGGTGCATTAATGTATTGTAGAGCTTTGCACCAAGGAGGCATGCATCTTGTATAAGATACAAGGCATATTTCCTTTGACAAAGATAAATATCTTGTGCATTTAGAGCAACTTCAAATCCTAAGAAGTATTCCACAACTCCTAGGGCTTTGATACTAAGCTTGGTGTTCAGAAGTTCTTTCAGCTGGTTTATTTCTTCAAGACAAGTTACTCCTAGAACTAAATCATCCATATATACAAGGATGATTGGCAAACCTGTTGAGAAAGTCTTGGTGAAGAGATAATAATCAGCCTTTGATTGGGTGTAACTAGTGGAAATGAGTGTATCAGTAAGTTTGATATTTGATTGTCGACTTGCCTATTTCAGTCCACGCAAGGATCTTTGCAGTTTGCACACAAAATTATGATGTGATAATTCCATACCAGGAGGGGGCCTTATGTAGACTAATTCATTGAGGTCTCCATGAAGAAAGGATGTATTTACATCAAGTTCAAATAGTGACCAATCATGAATAGCAACAATGGCCATTAGCACTAGAATTATTGTGATTTAAACCACAAGGCTAAAGGTATCCATGTAATCTAAACCTTTAGTTTGTGTAAAAGCCATGGCAACAAAACGTGCCTTGTACCTCTTAACAATTCCATTGGCATGCATTTTCAACTTAAAAACCCACTTACATCCAATGGCTTTCTTGCATGAATGTAAAGGGATAAAAGACCAAGCATTGGTTTTAATCAAAGTAGTTAACTCAGTTTGGACCGAATCCTTCCAATTGGCATCAAAAACTGCTGACTCATATGATTGAGGTTCACTTATGGCAAATAAATTTAAAGTGAATGTTTGTGTGTAAGAGAAATGGCATTATATGATAAGAAGGATGATAAAGGGTACTTACATTGAGAAGATGAATTGGGACGAGCTGCTTATGAATTGGGGATTGTATTGGATAGAAGATTACAATGGTAATCTTGTAGATATGTAGGAGGTTTAGTATGTCTGGTAGATTTTGTGATAGGTAATAAGTAGGATTGTTATCAGAAACATTATTGTTTGAAGTATGAGGATTAGAGACAAGTTGTGGTGTAGGTACTAGGGCAGGCAAAGGAGAATCAAGAACCAACTTTGTATTTTTATTGGGGGTGCATGAAATAAGGATTGAGGGTATCAGTTTGATAACTGAAGAGAAAAACAAGGTGGATGATATGAGTTAATTGAGTGCATTGGTGGAGGTTTGATCATAGGTCGATGATACCATGTTAAGAATCAAGTTGAGCATGTGGAAATGTAGAAAAACTGAATGAAGAAGAAAGTTTTTTGAAGAATTCTATCACTCATCATCTTGCTTGTATACAAGAGAAGAAGCTTACTTATATAGAAAGCAATTTCTAACTAACTTGAACATTCATTTAACTACTTGATAACTAAAAAAAAATAGTTACAATTCAGTTAATATATCTTATGAACTAGTTAGTTTACATCAACCTCTTCATTATCTTTAACAAAGTTAATAGTCAATTTGGGTATCTAGTTATTAGATATTTGTAACCAAAAAAATTGTGAAGTAATTTTTTATTCTTAATTTAAATTTTATAGGTTAACTTCAAGGATTAGATCTACATTTTTAATTTTATGTGTTAGTCAATCGACATGTGTGATGGGACATCACGAGGAGAGAGACATCACTTATGCAACCAAAACCTTAAAGCATTGAGCGTATGAGTCCTCTCATTTATAAAGTTTTCAACTTCCATTTGAAAATTTGTTCCTCAGGGGAAAGATGTCGTACATGATATCTTGGAAAATGCTTCGACAAGTTAAACCAGAATCTCCATAATTTACTTGCATAAGATGATGAAGGAGAAAAGTAATAAATAACACAATCAATTGGTAACACAGTTCGATGTAACCTGCACCTACGTCTGGAGGGTTTACTTCCAATCCAAGAAAAGAAATCCACTATTAGTAGCTTAGTACAATCAAAAGCAAACCATATATTGTTGTTAGGAGTGAATTAGTAGTGTTTTCATGTGTTAAATTAACTACCTTTTGATCTAAAGTTAAACATATCTTATGTTTTTTAAGGATTTTATGGTTAGAATTTAACTCTAGAGGTTTGATGCTAATTGTAGAGCTACTTGTATCACTTTGGGTGTTATTTGTGCAGATTTTAATGTTGAAAGGTAAAGATGAAGAAACACAAATGTGTAGAGATTCTGGAGAGGAGAAATCACAAAGAAGGAAGGTGATACAAAGGCCGAGCCGCGACAAAAAGCGGCGAGACGCGCCTTAACCCTCTGACTTTGGTCAGCGTCGCGCCAATACGTGCCGAGGCGCGGTGGCTGCGTTACAAGGATAAATTGTTATAAATAGAAGCCCTAATCCTCATAAGAACCAGATCTTTGGTGAGCAAAATTCAGAGAGCGATCCTATTCCAGAGCAGAAAACAACATCCGATGGAGAATTCAACAAAAATTGAAGACATTCCCTTAATGAAGATGAATCCCTCTATGAAGTCTTGTGTGTTCTTCATAGCTATGGAGAGCTAAACCCTATTGTGTTGAGTTTAAGGTAGTAGTTAACCTATGAAGATGCAATTACTTGATTAATTCCTGTGAACAATTGTTTAAGCTTTATTATCAATGAAAAACCTTGCTTTTATTTTATATCATGGTTGAACTATCAGTCGAGAGATAGGGTTTATACTTTTGCCCTAGGTTTTTACATTGACTTGTTGATTAATACTCAGAGATGAGATTTTGAAGAAGTTTTAATAAATCACCGCGGTTAATTCCCTTTATCTTTATAGTTATTTTGAGAGATCGAATATCATACCGATAGAGGTGTCTCTAGAGTGATCATTAGACATAATATCTCTTTTGAGGATGAATGAAGATAATAACTTAGATAATGTTCACGTGTGGATTAAAAGATCAATTGCATATGAATAGGTTGATGAACCCCTAAAACTCAACATATTCATTCACCATTGTTATTCGTCATTAAGCTTTTTATCATTCAATTATTATTCTGTTATTTTCAATTTGAGATTAAACAATCAAAACCAATATTTTTCACTAACTCATTATAATTCGACTATAGAACGGAAACAATATTAACTCAGGCTCTGTGGATACGATATATTAGAAAATATTTACCCAAAATACTTTCAACAATTGTTCAATGCCTTTTCCCAACATTACCCAATGACTTTCTATTAAGGACACCCCCTAAATATGAGATACCCTCTCACTTTCTCTCAAACACTAACCCTTAATATTTGGACTTCAACCACTAAACTCTAGTGATAAAATTCAATCAAAACGATGAGTGATGTTAAATCTTACAACTCAACTAGACAAACCTACAACTATGCCAAGTTACTGAAATATAGTGTGGTGTACATAAAATAACAAGGAAACTTGTAAACCTAACACTCTAAAATCTTTAATGTGAATGCTTGAATTCTGTAGGTTTGAACTCCTTATTTAGCATAATTATTCTGGACTTTTCTTCATGGATATTTCATTTGATTTCGTCCAGAAATAATGCATAATCAGTTGGATATTATTTGTTTCATAAATATCTCCAAGAAGACATGATTTATTTAAATTTGAATTCAAATCTCCATTTAAATTTGAATAAATCTTCTTCTAGATGTCTAACAAGTCACCTAAACATATTGCTACACCAATAGCAATAAAATCTGATCCAATCTTTGACTAGAGAGTCTTCCAAAATGCATATGTCATGATATATTTCACAAGGCTCGGATGTAACACCCTTCTAACCCACATAAAATATTTTCAATATAATACAAAAAAAATAAAAATAAAATCACCAACAAGGATGTCACATTTTTATAAAAGCTTCATATTAACAAGTCATGCTCCGTAACACGGGTTCTCAAAGGTTTATAATTTAATTGCTCGTTAAAGACAACAGTAATATCATCAATTTTCTCGCGGCGGATTTCATAGTTTAAAAAAATTATTAAAAACTTCATAAAACATCATTTATGACCTCACCATTCATACTTCATAAATCAAAACATCATAATACTTTTAAAAGTACTTCATCATGTTAAAACAATTTAAAATGAACATATAGTTCCAAAAACACGATCCCGATGTTACATATCAGAGCAAGACTCCCTTTATTCTAAACAAGCGATAAAAAGGACTCCATTTCAATTTGGCTGGTACTCGCCCTACTTTTTTTTGCGGGGTTAAGGTAGGGCGGGGAGGGCGGCCCGTTTTTCCACCCCTAATTTTGATGACTTCAAATGGGAAATAGAATCATAGAGACTTCCATCATTGGTATTACAATTTCTTTTATTCAAGCCTTCACCCAGTGTCTTTACATCTTCAAATGCTTGACCATGGTTATTGAAAACACCACCATCAAATTTAGCAGTATCATCAACAACATCTTCATGATCATGATCATCGTGCTCCTTGTGCACTTAAAGCTCTATCAACATGTTGTATAGGATGTCTGCCACATCCCTATCACCATCAGGATTTATCAAGTTTGTTTCCTAGGAATCTTGATCATGATAATTTCTCATAGACCCAAACCTAAGTGGAACAACACTCATACTTCCACCAACAGCTAGATCAGACTCATCAACAATTGGAATGTTTAGAGAATTATCTGATACATATATATATATATATATATATATATATATATATATATATATATATATATATATATATATATATATATATATATATATATATATATATATATCGTGGTTGGACTTCAACACATCCACTTCTGCTTCTCCAAACATCCTTCCAAACATGTAAGAAGATATTTTACCATTCTTCTTTGGCTTTTTCTTTTGAACTAAGGTAGGTTGTTCAAATTTGGGAGGACCTCCAACCATACCATTAACATTCCCTTCAATGAACCCTTCTTGTTTAAGTCTAAACTCATTCTCAAGAGATGATTCACTCTCCTGAGAGAGATGTTGGAACATCTATTCTGAAACATTGGTTGGAATTTCCTCTTCATACATATTAGCTTCATCGATTCTGAGATCTTTCAAACCCCTGATGTCTTATTCAGATATGATCTTCTTCATTAGAATTTCTTCACCTTTGTTGGTGACATAATGTTTAGTATTATTGAAGTTCATATTCCTCTTTTGATTATACACTTGGTTCACTTTGGTAGTTAAAACTTTTCTTAGTGGAACCTTTTCTTGACCAGGATTAACCAATTTCCTTGAGCCCTTGATTCTTCCATTTGATTTATTTCCATGAGTTGTCTTATCTCCATCCATGTGCCCGATACCCACATTATTACAATACCAACCTTTATTTGAGGAACCTTTATGTTCCGTATGAGCTATGTAGCCAGTTGATGTAGCATTGGGTTTTCAATTCTTCTTAGCATAAAATTCCTTGCGTACTATGATCTTCAGCTATAATAGTTCATACCAATAAGGCCGTATATGTCCAAACTTACCACAATGGGGACATTTTAGAGGTTATTTCTTGTTACTACTGTGATGAGGTGACACATGTTGAGCGTGATGCTGTGACACGTGGTTCAACCTTATAATCTCAGACTTCTTCTTAGGTAGAACAACTTTCTCCGAGGGAATCTTCATCTCTTTCATGCTTGTTCGAGAGCCTATTCTGTTCAAATCTTTGGCCTCCTCTCTAAACTCCATCATTCCAGTAAGTAAATTTGAACTATTTTTCAAATTACTTTCAGTTTGTATCAAGTTTTATAGTTTGGAGTTTAGTGAAGAAGCTTCTTTTTCTACACCTGTGATAATTAAGGCTCATCTGTTTTCTTTTGAAGAACTCATACGGTTTTAGTTTGGTTGTCTAGTGTTAAGTATGCGTCTTCCTACTTAGTGTCAAGTAGCCTGAATGATGCATCACGTTTTTCATTAGAAAGGTCTTCACAACTTAATTCACCTTCAAACTCAAATCTGCCAGAATAAGCCATCACAATGTTGGCAGTTTCTCTCTCACTTTCATTATCAGAATCAGACCAAGTGATGGATAATACCTTTTTCTGTCTCTTTAGGAAAGTAGGACATTTTACTTTAATGTGTCTGTAGCCTTCACATTCAAATAATTGAGTACCATTGCCATCATTTGATTTATCTTCACTCATACTTGTATTTTGGGGACTGATGTTTGATCTCTTATCTTGGACATTTGTCCTCCACTTTCTGTCCAGATACTTTAAGGAATTATTGAACTTTATCCCAAGAATATCTATAGCATATGACAAATTATCTTCTTTATCATCTTAACTTCCTTTTTCCTTAGTGTTGGAGTTAAATTTTTTTACCTGTATTCTACTTTTTAGTCTTATCATTGATGGATATCTCAAAGGTTAAACCAACAAGCTCATAGAATTTGATGTTGCTCAGGTCTTGAGCTTCTTCAATAGCAGTCACTTTTATATTAAACCTCTTAGGTAATGATCTAAGAATTTTTTTGGCAAGCTTTTCTTCAGGCCATTTCTCTCCTAAGGAAAAAAGGCGCTGGTAATATCACATAACCTGATGTGGAATTCAATGATAGAGCCATCTTCATTCATCCTCATATTCTCAAACTTGGTGGTAAGGAGCGGAAACCTTGACATACGAACTATGGATGTGCCTTCATGTGCAGTTTTGAGAATCTCACATGCCTCTTTAGCCTATGAACATGTGTTAACTAATCTTAACATGTTCTAGTCCGCACCATTAAAAATAGCATTCAAAGCCTTGGAATTTTCAAGAGTTTCATCATCTTCAGCATCATTCCAATCAGTTTCTAGTTTCAATATAGTTATACCATATTCAGAAGTAACCACTTGAGGTTTCCATCCTTTTAGCATAAATTTCAATACTTTATTGCCCATGGATTTGAGAAATATAATCCTCTTTGACTTCCAATAACCATAATTAGTGTAATCCAAAACATGTGGTTTGTTGGTTGATCCTTTATCCTTCATTATGTATATTTGAGCATAATTTGACTTCCCTAGAGCTCACCCAACAGGCTAGGGTACCTGCTCCGATTCTAATTAAAAGTTATGTTCCTCAGGGGATAGATATCACACAGGATGTCCTGCCAACTGGTTTGACAAGTTAAACTAGAATCTCATAATTTACTTGTACAATATGATGAAGCAGAAAAACAATAAATAACATAATGAATTGGTAAACCAGTTTGATGCAACCTGCACCTACGTCTGAGGGTTGGCTTCCAACCCAAGAAAGTAAATCCACTATTAGTAGCTTAGTACAATCAATCTTACAAGCAACAATAAACCATGTGTTGTTCAACGCTTTTTCCTAATACTACCCAATAACTTTCTATTTAGGATTCCCCCTAAATATGAGATACCCTCTCACTTTCTTTCAAACAGTAACCCCTAGTGTTTGGATTTCAACCACAAAATCGTAGTGATCAACTTCAATCAAAACTATGAGGGAGGTTGAATCTTAAAATTAAACTAGAAAAGTATACAATGATGTCAAGTTATTCAAACATAGTGTCGTGTACATAAAATAAAAGGACTCTTGTAATCCTACTACTCTAAAATCTTCAATATGAATGCTTGAATTCTAATGCAGGTTTGAGCTCCTAATATAGCATAATTATTCTAGGTTTTTCTTCATGGATATTTGATATGATTCCGTCTAAAATAATGCAGAATCTGTTGGATATTACTTATTCCATAAATCTCTCCAACAAGATATGATTTTATTCAATTTGAATTCAAATTTAAATCTCCATTTAAATTTGAATCAATCTTTTTCAGGTGTCAAATAAATCAGCTAGACATATTGCTACACCAAAATAAATAAAATTTGATCCAATTTTTTACCAGAGAATCTTCCCAAAACGTAGTAGTAATAACCTACTGCACAAGGTCCAAATGTCTTAGCAACATGTTGGGTCATCTTGTCCAGCATATTTCCCTTCTACACCTCCATATAGCTTAAGCAAGCTAGGTTAATCTTGAACACTTTGTATATTTCTGTATGTTATTTTACAAAAATGCAATTTTTGTACATAACTCATACTTGTTTTTCAATAATCTCTCCCTTAATTGTGAGTCTACTCACTATGCTCCCTCCTCAAGCAGAAGCTTTTTCATCCATATACTTGTAGTGTCGTTGACTGACATCTTCACCTTGTCACGAGCACTTTAACATGACACACCACCTGACCACCACCATGTCAAGAATACTTTAGATACAAGGAGTCAATCTCTTACACGAACCGTACACTGATACAATTTATGAGACATCATGAGAGGGAAGCTTCCACATTGGGTCAAAGAATAACATAAAAGTCAAAGACTCACTCAAACAACTGAGAGAGACACCATATATTCAGCCAAAATATTAAGGCAATGAGTCAACCTACATTTTTCCATGAAATATGAGACTTATACGACTCACACTTGTTTCTCAAGAATGTGGTGTTCATTCAAGAAGTCCTTGGTGAAAACTGACAAAAGGGAAATATTTTGTAACCTCTAGTCATTTCTGATGGTCACAATTATAAAGACAAAGATATCTAAATGCTCATTAGTTAGACGTTTCAAGTTCCAATTCAAGTGCTAGCCAAGGATGAAATGCCTAAAATATTTTTAAGCACATACTTAATTGATTACTAGCTTGATTAATCAATTAGAAAGGAGTTTTACATTGTTTAACCGATTACCATATTAGGGTTAATCGATTAATTCAATTGTAACACCTCCCAATCAATTAAATTAGCTTTTAATAGATTAATAATAATGGAAATAAAAAATCTTTCATACTTGGATTGATTAATTAGTTACGAGCTAGGTTAATTTAGTAAATCATTAAAAAGGCATGTGTGTCATTTCTTTTTTGAGCCAATTTTATTTATATAAATGAAGTGTCTCGTCATATCATTTCACACTAGTTTTTTTAATAGAAATATTTCTATTTTTCTACTCTCTTCTTCTATATTTTATATTTTTCACAAAAGTTGTCCTGGTGGCAAGAGAGTGAAAAATTCATCTGAAAGTTGGGTTGTACTAGTGTTACGTTGAATTTGTTTGTATTCAAAAGTTTGGTTTTAAGCTTATCTTGTGTAAATTTTTTTTTAAACATAACCCATGTAAAAGCTTTGTTTGGTGTTAAGCTTGGCCCGTGTAAAAACTCAATTTAGTTTTGAGTTTAGCCCATGTAGAAAATACGTTTCTTTTATAGGTGAAATTCTTTGTTTGGTCTTGAGCTTAGCCTATGTAAACGTCATATTTGATTTTGAGATTAGTAATCTATGTTTGGTTTTGAGTATCACTTAAAGCTCTATATGTTGTAACAAGGTTTGTGGGCTGATCTTGTAAGAAATTCTAATAATATTAAGTGGAAACTCTTTAGAGCATATTAGACCTAGGGTCAAAATTGTATAAATCTCTAATGCTATCTCTTTATTTTTATGTTATTTATTTTCTTTCTGCTATATTTCTTTCTTTTAATGATATTTTACTTGCTCTTATCGCTCATTTATAATTTTTTGAAATCATGTTTAGCCTCCCATCGACATTCTAAAATGTAAAATTAAAAATAAAATAAATACTAAAAAAAATTTGTCTACTTAATGACCATTGGCTTTGAATTTCACCTAAAAGAGATCATTTTTATTTTTATTCTTTTACCGTAAATATAGTTAAAAATAACTAAAAAATAGAGTAAAATATATTAACAACATGAGATGTAAGCAATGCATTGACATTGTTATATCTTCCACCAAAGTAATTCTTTTGCTAAGGGGGTGTTTGTTTCATGGATTTAAATAGGATTTATGGGAATGTGAGGTTGGGAATCTCATATTCCCATATTTGTTTGAAGTTTAAATAAAATATTCCTAGGTATTTTTTATTCCTTGGAATAAAATTTATTCATGAAAGTTTAAAGATTTATTCCCATGTTAATGGACGGGAATCTTATATTCTCATGGGAATAAAAAATAACCACCTACAACTACCCACTTATATACTATTTTAATATTTATTTTTAATAATTTAAAATTATAAATAAAATAAAATTTTAAAATATTCCTAAGAACATAAATAACTTGCCAAACAAATTGAAGGCAACTATTTTTCAAGGAATAACATTCATAAGAATAACATTTCGAGAATTGTAAATTTAATCCATCAAACGAACCCACCCTAGAATTTTCAACAACTCGTTAACTCTTCTTTTGTGCGTTTCTCTTTAAAAATTATTTGTATCTTGGGAAAGGTGGATGATAAGTGCCTAAATTATGTGATTTTTTATGATAAGAGTATTTATTAACTTGTTTTACGAGAATTTACCATAAGAATCCCAATTTATTGTACATTTTACTTATGATATTTGTTTATCTGAATAATCAATTAATCAGGAATCTTCAACAATTCTAAACATGTACATTATATACATTACTACCATAACACAATCATTATTGTATATGTACAAATGATGATTCACTTTTCACATATGAACAATGGTAATCACTAAAATAAAACTAAACATAGACATGTAATATATTTAACATAATTGAGAAGAGGACTATTCTAATCATAATTCTAAACATGATCATCATCATCATCCATATCTTGAAGACCAGGCAATGGAAATCTGAGTATGGCAGCCACACCAGTCAACTGATCCAACTGCGGTGTTGAAACATGCATAGAAGAATACACCAAAGCCTTTCCTCCACCCTCTTTCACTGATTTCACCAAACCAACATACTTTCTCCTCATATCAATCTCTTCATTCCTATAAAGATCATCACTTATCAAAAGCGTTTCAATCGCTTTCATCTCATGTGCACTCTCTACATGCTTTGGTCCATAACATACACGATCCGAATTGTTACACACCATGTCCCATAGTTCCTTAAAAACCCTAATCTCTAACCCTAAATTGCTATCCTTTATCAAATTCATCACTGCTACGTCGTTGAAAACTTCCCTCAAATCAAAGTCATAATCACCTTTCTTGTTATTAGTATTACACCGTGATCCTACAACAACTATACGCGACTTGTTCTCTTCGATCCACCTCATCCTTAACCTCCTTGCTTCCGACAAAAGAAACCTACGGAAAATAGTTGGAGATATCGATGTATTATCATTGCTGTCTCTATCTGAATCTCCTGCTATCACCACGGTTTTCACAACTTTGAAATCCACATGCTTCACAAAAGCCGCAAAAACATCACGAAAAAACACGTTAGAGGAAGAAGAAGATGATGATTTTTTATGTGAACGCGAAGAGGCTTCGATCTTGGAACAACGAGTGGTGACCCCTTTTCCAAGCAAGTGAATCTCCGCTTGGTGTTGTTGAAGAACAACAACAGCAAGATTGGCCTCAGAAGAAGACGAAGAATTCTCATTCTCGGTGGCATCGGATAAGGCTTCAACGGCGTGTGGACCCCATATCTTTTTCCGAAGTTCAAAGGGCTTGTTTCTTTGGAGAGTTAAAGTGTGGAACGAACCAGCAGCTACATGTTGGTTTGGTTCAAGGTTGCGGCCATGGACGCGGAGGGTGGAAGAGTCTTTATGAAAGTCGCGGCTTGTGACTTTGAGATGAAGGGTGAGTTTGACACGTGATGCGGTGTTTTTGTTTGATTCGAGGTGGACTTTGCGGGTGGTTTCGGCGGTGACGACATCGCCGGTGGCAATGAGGTTGTAAAGGAGCCATACATCGTCGGGTTCTTCTGCGATTATTTTGACGGTTCCTGTTTGGTTTAGAGCAAAATCTTTTTCCAAGAGTTTCATGTTAATTTAATAATTGATTTAAAAAGTAGTAAATTTCGAAAAGTGTGGTGAGAAATGAGAATGAGATGTTCCGAAGATTTTGGTGTTTCACAAGATTTTTATGTGGCATTGTGTGTGCTTTGATGTTGCGTGTTGTGTTCCTAAATGGGGAGTCTTGGGGTTCTTGTTTTAACTTTGATTAAGATGGTGTGCTATTTTGTTGTGAAAACAATTCCTTATTTTGGGTATAAGCTAGAAAATGCATTTGCTAGATTCGTCCCTCAATTATATGTTTACTTAGTTTGGAGTTTTGAGATAAGTATTTATTTTTTGACAAAAGATTTGAGTTAATAGTCGTCCATAGCAAAACGGGTCGTCCCGCCCCGCGCCTGTCCCGCCTTAAGTCCGTCAAAAAGAGAGTGAGACTGACAAATCTCCCAAGTAAAATGAACATAAAAATCATGCGCTCCTAGGCAAGGTTGGCGGGTGGTGGGCTTGCCCGCCTAATTTTTTTCTTTCATTTTTTTAATAGATTAACAGTTTTTTTTCAACTTTCAATTAAAATTTTCACTTATTTGTTAAACGATTTTTTATAAAGCATCTTTTAAGCAAATTTTATCTTAAAAAATATTGAATATATTCACGAATAAATGTATAAAATAAACCCATCAAGAATTTGAATTATTAGAATTAACTAAAAAATGGCGGGTTTGAGGCGAGACGAGCTTAACGAATAGGTGAAGCGAGCTTTGTCTGGGTAAGCTTAGGCGGGCGGCGGGTTTTGGCGGGGCAGTCTTTGGTGGACGGCGGGCCCAAAATGCCAACCCAATCCGCCATTTTTTGGCGGGTGCGCGGGCCGGTCTGGCGTGCCACCGTCTGTTTTCCCACCCATAATCGCTACTATATTATGTTAGGTTAATTTTCACTCATCATATGTTCTCGATAATGCAGGGATTTCTTTGAGGTTAGTTAAATTAATGTTTTATGTTTAAATTGTCCCTGCAAATGCAGCACTATTAAATATTTTCCATTTAATATTCTATGAATTAGTCTCTATAATTATATGGAGAGATGTGTAAATTATCCCAAAAAAAATAATAATGTAAACATCCAAAATTATTTTGAATTGGAACATTGAATAGTTTGTAAGATTGAGGATGACCACCCTGATAAGATTTTTGGTAGAGTGGATATTGTTTTCCTTTGATCATAGGGATATCTGGAAAATAGTTAGCACTCTCATATTCAAATAAATAGTATGAATGAAAGAATAATTTGGTGTGACTCAAGATCAAACTTATATAGTAGAGACGGTTATAATTTTCACTGGTTTGTCTGGCATGATGTATGGGCAACTATTGGACGGGAATCAATAGTTGAGATGGAAGGGGTGTGCTTTTTTATGGTGTCAAAGAATGAGGGTCCACATGTACGATAGTAGTTAACGCACACTTACTAAATTGGGCCTAGAGATTAGGTTGGACATGATGGGTATTTGCCCAACTTAGAACAATTGTCCTACAAATTTTTATTATAAGCTTTGAAGCGAAGATTGTTGATGCATGAAGTAACGAGGTTGGCCTAGCAATATGGATCGCTAAGGAGATTGATCGTTGAAAACATGTCCCGGGAAGAGGGAGCTTTGTGGTCGCACTAAGTTGGGGTAGTTAGCATGAAGAAATGCGCATTTTGTGCACTTCGTACAGACAAAACTTGCTAAGAGTGAAGCCCCCACGTAAACCCTCACACATGTGGTGTGGAGGCAAATCGCCTAAGCCTACTTTAGTGCACTTAAGTGCAATTACAATCTCGAAAATTCATATGGTTCATTGGATGTGATCTTTAATATTTCAACGAATCACGAGCTTTCTAATTTGCGCTCTTCGTATCTATAAAGTGGGAACTTGAGACTTAAATTAACTTTTTGACGACTTTTTCAATTATTGAGTGTTATTAGAGAGAGTTTAAGTTTTGAAATAGATGAGGTAATCCACATTAAACTAGCTAACTGTAATTTTTTTAATTTTGAGTTTTTTGAAGAAAAAACTTAATTGTCAGTCATTTTTTCTACAATAATACAAGAAAACTCTTGTCATAACATAGTATAGAAACAAGTAGAATCAGCAGAGAAATGAACTAATTCAAAAAATAAATAATAGGTAGTTTTTTATTTGATTCTTCGGAAAAAGGGTTCGGATTTCAAATTTTGGACTGCACTGAATCAATAGGAACGAAGCAAAGAAACAATGCACGAACCCTAAGCTCCAATGAAAAAAATAGACAAACCAGACAGTTTCGGAAAAATAAGGCGCGGACCCTAAGCTCTAATGTATCAATACTTATAAACTATTTAGGTAATGCATGCATGTCAAATAAAAAAAAATGAGCAACTTACCAATGCAATGGAGTAGAACTTCGAAGATGTGCTAAGCTTTGATGCAATGGAGTAAAAGCTCTAAGAATGCTTGAAAATTGTGGAACAAGTTCTGAGAATGCAAATGAGTAGAAACTCTATTTTGCTCTATTTGCATAAATAAAAAGGGGAAGGGAGAGAGAAAAAGGTGTAAAGTCTTCATAGAAAATCAGAGTATTTTTTAATTGTGTGCTTATGATATTAAGTATGTGTGATGTGCTGAGACGCGTCTAGAGTTCAATCTTCGTAACTTACGAATACAGATCTCAAAGTTTGAATTTTTTATCTTTTGATTTGGCGTGTTCAGAGAGAGTTTGTTGTGTATTAAGTGCGCCTGGATTTTAAAATCTTAATTTTGATTTTTTTTTATTTTAAATTTTGAAGGGGTGTGTAAGTAATTATGGAAGGTGTATTGATCAATTTGTTTATTCTTTTATAATGTGTTAGACCAAGTTGAGGCCCACTTCGTAATAATTTTTGAACTAGTCATGGATCAACGGTAGGTAATCCAAATTAAACTACCTAATTGGATTTTTTCTCTCAGAGTATCTTTTTAAAAAGTTAAATTATTTTTAGAGTGAAGTTCCATTTTAATCCCTCATAAAAACTGCAGAGGTCAGATTAATCCCTGGAAAAAAAAGTCCCTATTAAATCCCTTACAAAATTTACCCAAGCCATGTTAGTCCCTCTACTAATATTTTTTTCAAATCGGTTATTTCTTACTTTGAGCCGTGGCTGGACTGCCAGTAAAAACCGCTTTTAGTCCCTCACAAAAAAGAGAGTCCAAATTAGTCCCTAAGAAAAAAAAAGTCCATATTTAATCTCTTACAAATTTTAACTGAGCTATATTAGTCCCTCTTTTAATATTTTTTTCAATTTTTTCCTATTTTTAAACTGTGATTAGACTTGACAAGATAGAACTGCTTTCAGAAATTGAGTACGGGCCAGAGGTTAAGTTCTTTTGCACATTGTCTTCAGAGACTGAGTTTTCACCAAAAGTTGAGTTACCTAGTATGCCTAATTGTTCATTAAATATTTTGTTATCATCAAAACCTAAGGAATATGGTATAAACCAATTTTCCTTCAACATATCATATGTATTATTTTTGCCACAAGTATTATTTACTAAAGTAAGAAATTAGCTTAAATCACCCCAGTAGCAGAACTAAACCTTCCTAAAAGATCATTAACAACTAAAACAATAATAACACCTAATACACAAGAATACATAACAAGAAAAACCGTAGTCACCCACCCATAAGCTTGCTGATAAACCCAACAAAAAAACATTGTGGTATCGTGATGATTTATCTACAATCCCTTCACAAATAATTTCAAATCAACCGTCGTAAAATAGGAGTTCAGTCACAGTTTAAAAATCGTTTGAAAAAAATATTAAAAGAGACACTAATATGGCTCAGTTAAATTTCGTAAGGGGTTAAATAGAGACTTTTTTTCTTAACGACTAATTTGGACTCTCTCTTTTTTGTAAGAGACTAAAATCGGTCTTCACTGGTAGTCCAGTCACGGTTCAAAAGTAAGAAAAAAACCAGTTTGAAAAAAATATTAGTAGAGGGACTAACATGGCTCGGTTAAATTTTATAAGGGATTTAATAGGGACTTTTTTTTCTCAAGGACTAATTTGACCTCTGCAATTTTTGTGAGAGACTAAAATGGACCTTCACCATTATTTTTAATTGTGAGTTTAAAACGTTTCATAGTGTCAGCACATGATATTATATAGACTGCTCAAATTTAAATCAATCTAAATAAAAGTCACAAACTGATTCTAAAAAATCGAAAGTCGTAAAAAAAAAGTTAGATGTCTTTAGATGTAATTTTGTAAAAACGGTTCGGTTTAGATCAGATTTTGGATTAATTTTTCAAAATCAATTCAAACCGAACTGAACCGCAAATATATATTTTTATATTTATTTATTTTTTGTCAATATGATATGTGACGTAAATTTATTATTAGATGATAATTATTATTTTTAATAATATTTTATAGCTTAGCTTAATCTATTTATTTTTATTATTTCAATCATAACCGATCACTCTTATTTGTAATATTAATTTTTAATATATTAATTCTATGATTTATTAGTACTTTTATAATATTAATAAAACTATACTTTGTAATTTGGATATTCAAAAATCGATTTAATTTATTTTTGAATCGGATAAATTTTATGATTTATTAATTTTAATATATTAATCCTATGATTTATTAGTAAATTTATCTTTGAATCGGATGAATTTTTACCTTAAAATCGATTCGAACCGACCGCAAACACCCCTAATCTTATATGTAACTATGATAAAAGTCAAATATCCTAATAATCTAACAGGTGTGATTGATTCATGGTGGAAATATGAATTAAATCCTTTTGAAAAATTGAACATTTTTCGGAATTATTTTTTTCAGACTCTAATTTTGAGTTTTACAAAAATATTATGGGTGTAAGGGTGAGGGAAGTTTTTTTTTAATATCAGATGTAAATTTGAGAGATAGTTTAATTTTTTGGGGCTTGGGAGCGGGATGCAAAATTTTCCTGGATGAACTTGTAAGAATATACTACACATGAATGACTAAAAAATAGGGATAAATTAATTCTGTATATGGTAATTGTTGTAATTAATAATAAATTATTCTAAAATAAGAAAATAAGTGAAGATTATTTTTTAAAATCAGAATTAGACAACACTTTTGATATTTCAGTGGGTAGTTTATATTTTGAATTCGGAAATAAAAAACGTTTTTAAACTATTGTTGTAGGCGAAACAGGACACTGTTTGATAAAAGTGTTGTTGTAGATAAAATAGTACACTATTTAATAAAAGTGTTGCAGAAAGTCTATGTTTCATCAAAGGTCGCAACCATGTGTGTTTCATCTTTCTTACATTCGAGTTTTCATCAATCTAGCACAAATTTGAGTATAGGCTGAATTTTTCAGAGTATTCTTAAGTACAAACTCTAATACAATTTGAGAGTGCTTGAAAGTTGAAACACAGTAAAAAAGTTGATTCGTTCACGATTCAAGTCTCCGTCTATTTAATTAAAATTAATTTTTTAACCACAATTGATTAATATTATTATTATTATTATTATTATTATTATTATTATTATTATTATTATTATTATGAGAAATAGGAATATGCACTGACAGTGTAAAATATTTTTACACTGTCAACCAATCACAACCATGTATCCAATTAAAACACAATTTTAATTTAAAAAAACTAATATGACATGGCAACTGTAATGATTTTGATTGGATGTATGTGTAAAGTTTGTTTACACAGTCAGTGCACTACCATTAAACTCTATTATTATTATTATTATTATTATTATTATTATTATTATTATTATTATTATTATTATTATTATTATTATTATTATTATTATTATTATTATTATTATTATTATAAAGAATTGAATAATGGTTTGCACGTTAGGAACCAATACTTTTAGTAGTGCTCCTCCACGTTTGTTCCCAAGTCCCCACTTATGTGTCATATATATATTTGCTCCTTCACGTCAATCTAACCATATATCCTTGTGAATTTGAAGAAAAAAAATGGCAAACGCAATAACATTGTTGTTCATCACAGTACTAGTATGTTGCACCAATAACATACTAGTCTCAGCTTGGAATGAACCAGGAGAAGAAGTGATTCATGTGGGAGGAAAAGTGATGTGCCAAGATTGTAGCCAGGGCTGGAATGAATGGGTCAAGGGTGATAAGCCAATCAAAGGTACGCAATATTACGATTTTGTTACATTTTCAAATAATATTATCTTTTCTTCTGTCAAATCAAACCAGTTCAGTTGATAGTTGTGCAAAAATATCTGAATATAAATTTTTTATGATTATGAAAACACTTACAGGAGCTAAGGTGTCTCTAACTTGTTGGGACAAGAGAAACCGTGCTGTGTATTATACAAGTGATACAACTGATGTGTTGGGATTATACGACATGACAGTGGACAAGTATGTCAACGGCAAAGAATTGGATGTAAAAGGATGTTATTTGAGGTTAGTGTCGTCTCCTGACGATGTTTGCAACATTCTCACTGATTTTGGTGGTGGAAAGTCTGGTTTCAAGCTCAGCAACCCGACATCAGTTTATCGTAGTTTGATCAAATATGAGGCTGCTACTTTTTATTATACTACTCCTATGTGTGATATGCCTGAGACTGATAATTCGTATGGTTCTGAAACTAAAGATCCTCGAGGACAAAGACAAGGAGGTTATTATTAATGGGATGTTTTCTTGTTTGGTTTTAATGTGAATGATTATGGTTATTCTTCTTTTTGTTTATAAAATTTTGCAAGGAATTTGTGAAAAAATGTCCACGTGTAGTTATTCCTTGTTACCAATATTTGAAATGGGAAGTCGTATTTCGTAGTATCAGATAAATAGTTTCTATTTACTATGTACAATTAAGCAGTTTCACATTAGAAATATTTGAATGCACGATAACATACTCGATGATATATGGATATACTTTGGAGGTGGGCAAAACATCCTATGAAACACAAATACCATAAAAAAAAATTAGTTAAATGTAATCACAAACGTGAGTATCAATTTCGAACACCAAAATTAACACATATATTTTTTTTAGAGATATCGTGCTACAACTCATGCTAACCAGAACAATCACACAACGATGAAATCAGACAAAGTTAAAAACACCCAACCCAGCATTAAAACCGCAAAAGAAACCATCTTTAAAAATCACAATTCTGGTTGCCAACAAAAACCTGAAGGTGTCATTAGGACTGTATTTGGGTTGGTTTACCCGAGATCCACTCGAGAACCGGCCCAATGGATCGACCGAAATGCTACTCGTTCCCGAAATGGATAATTTTTGTGTCTAATACCCAAATGAACTGGACCAAGTATTCAATTCCATTCAAATTCTAGTCAACAACAGAAAACTCAAATTTCGGTCCGGTTCACACCAAGTATCCGGTAAATATCCGAAAGTACCAGTTCGATTTCGGTAAAAAAAAATCATCACTATTTTTGTCTGGTCTCGGTTTACCCGATTACTATTTCAATCCATTTCTCAGGAGAGTAAATATCCGGACCGGACCGGAAACAGCCGTAGGTGTTATCACCCTTGTAAAAATAAATGTTGCCATAAAGAGATCAACCAAGGAAAAGAGTTTGGTATTGGAGTGAGGGTCCCTTGGTGTCATCACCCGTGTAAAATTAAATGTTGCCATAAAGAGATCAACCAAGGAAAAGAGTTTGGTATTGGAGTGAGGGTGAGTGATGAGGGGGAAGAGGGTGTGGTTGGTGGAGATTCGAGCATAAAAGGTATTTGGGACTTATAGGATTGAGAAAATAGAAGAATGTTTCAAAACTGAGGAATTTGTTTGTAATGTATTTGACAATGACATATATGACACCACTATACAGACTGTCTATCCTAGGCGTTTGGTAAATATCAATGGACCGATTTGGATATTTTCCTTCTCTTTTTCTCTTCATTCCTCACCTTCCTCTCTCTTAATTTCACTCTATTATAAAATCACTTTTGTTTAAGAGAGAGAGAGAGAGAGATAGAGAGGAATGGAGGAAAATAGAGGAGGACCAAAGTATTAGTCATCTAATTTGAAATTGCATGTGATTCTGTAAGTCTCTATCTCACACTTACTTTTCAATGCATGCACCGTACACAAACTACAAAAACACCTCCCAAACAAACTATTTGATGTCTTATTTTAATGCTCAAACATCATTTTTGAAAAAAAAAGTAAAGAATTGAATATACATTTTACTAAACAATCAAATCCATAAAAATGATGATACCACAGATAAACATATAATTCAGAAAAATACTGTTGAAGGTAGTAAAGTCCTAAAAGAATGTACAGATAAGTCCGTACCTCTACCTCTTCAAAAGATGAAGCATAACATAATTGGTTTAACTAATCCATATTGAAACCAATACAAGTAGCTACAGAGAATAATCTTAATTTTCAAGCTGTACATATAAATGTTTCTTATTCACCAAAGCTCTATCCACACAGGTACAACTAATATAATTGGTTTAGTTCAATGTTGTTCATAAGTCTATGTCAAGGCTCATATATTTGATGTTTTAGCAGCAAGATGTATAAGAGTTCTCTTGTGATAAGTGGTGCGTAGCTTCTTGTATTTCTGCAAAAAAGCTGCAAGGTCAATCTCTTTGTCAAGGAGTTGCTGGTGCAGGTTTTCAGATTCCTCATCTGTCTGGTTCACAGACTCTGCAAATTACAAGTTCATCATATGTATGACCTAGTCGTCGTCACAGCAGTGAAAAAATGTTACTACCAGAACTATTGTATTTAATTGTCAGTTCAAGTCATACCTTGAATCCTTTGGATAAGGGATGCAGGAGAATTCAACTTTAACATTTCTTCTTTCTGCTTCTCAAGCTCATTTAGTTTCTCACTGGCAGTAGCTAACTCGGTTGTGCGAATTATTCTACACTGTTTCCATAGGAAGAAGGAGAAAAGTTTTGTAATCGGCGTAAGATTTTGGATATTAACTTCCTGCAGCTAGTGAACTGCATTCACAGTCAGCAGTGCGGCACTGTCCAATCTTGATCACTAGATTTTGAGCAAGCTATTTAAATATTTTTAAACTCGGCAATCGGCTGACAATGTGAATGCAGATGATCCTTAACTACAGATAACTCGGTTTTCAAGAATTCCTTTCTCAAATAAAATAACTAATCATAAGGTTGTGATCTTACCTGATTCCTAAGTTCCATGATACGAGGTTCCTTTTGTAGATTTTCCTCTGTATTAAAGACAAAAGTTTGAGACTTCTACAACACTTAACTAATGGCAAAACCATTTAATACCGGCACTGCAAATAAATGAAATTGATTCACTCACCTGCAAGTTGCAAATTCTCCTTGCTAAGTTCATCTTTCAGCTGAACATATCAATAGGCCATACAATAATTAAAATACAAGCAGACATAACTTCCACTATCAGTAACAAAAGCAAAAAAACTGCTGAAAAAGTTGGAGCATAGGAATAATACAACAACAACAACAACAACAACAACAAAATTGCCAGCACATGAGACAAATTAAGCAGTTGAGCATAGTCAATTACTTGTGATAGTTTTGAGTAGTGTGATTAAAATTTAAACATCATTCCAATTGTTCGGGATAAATGTCTTACTGTCATTCTAGAATGCTATTTTCAATTCTTTCAGTATGGAGACTATTTGTTAGGGCCCAAGTTTGTTATCATAGTCACATGCATAATGAGAAATAAGAGGAGATATGAGGATAACAAGTTTGTCAGTAGACTAATTGTTAGGGCCCAAGTTTGTCATCATAGTCACATGCATAATGAAAAGTAAGAGATATGAGGATAACAAGTTTGTTAGTTAAGGTCAGTCGAGAGATCATAAAAGGAAAGAACCAGGTTATATTCTGAGCTAGTTCTTCTATCACTATAACAATAACAACCAAAGTTTTTTCCCACACTATGTGGGGTTGAGTACATGAAACAAATGACACCATGATGTCCTGTCATGAGTCATATTTAAAGATAGATGGTAACTATAAATACTCCTTAATGATTTGACCTACAGATTTCCTTGGTCACCTATTAAGGCTTTTACCTCAAAATAGGGATTATCCTCCATTCTACAACCCTCCTCATCAAGTGCTTCTATGGTCTAGCTAGACACGTGTTCAAACCACTCAAGACAAGGTTTTACTATCTTTCTTGTAATAGGAGCTAGCTCTAAGTTTCTCTAGTGATATAACTTCTAATCTTATTTTATCATGTATGATCATGCACCCATGGTAACATTCTCATCTCAACAACACTAATCTTTAATTTCTTTCTTGTTACCTTTTACTAGTCCAACATTTAATTTCATACAATATTACAGCTTTTATAGTTGTGCCTTTAACTTTCCTTTAAGCTTCAGTGGTACTTTTCTATCACAAATTGCATCTGAAGAATTCCTTCATTTCATCCGTTAGCTTGGCTCCTGTAGTTGACAATCCCATCTATTTAGCATGATGAACTTGTTGCACTTAAAATGTTAAACTTGCGGTATAGTGTAATCTATGATTTTCACCTTTAAGCTAGTATTTGTGTATTTCTAACTAAACTTATAAGCTCTATTTGTTTCAACTACTTGTTTCAACTACTTGTTTCAACTACGGCAGAAGTCCTGTTTCTACTCTCCGTATTTCTAATTTTATTATTTTTATTTTCATGAATCTCAATTCTACAATTAAAAGTATATCATTTGCTATAAAAGAAAATGCATCATGGCACTGTCTCTTGTATTTGTTGTTTAATACACTAAAAAAAAGACAAAACGGCAAGGGTTCAAAACTGACCCTTGGTGCACGCCTATAGTAATAGGGGAACCTGAATTTTCCCCTAGTGCTTTGAATTAGTCGTAGCCCTTCATGCATTAGTGCTCTTGCATGATTCATACCAACAATTTTCCTCTTCCTCTTTCTCTCCTCTGAAATCACTAGAAGTACATTACTGTTGTCACTTTTAGTTTTAGTTATTAGTGGTGACTCACAAGGAAAAAGGATAACCAAACAGGAAGTTATAACCAAACAGGAAGTTATAACCAAACAGGAAGTTATAACCAAACAGGAAGTCATAATATTTGGTTCACCATAACATCTTAAGATGGTATGAGCTGTAGCTAAGTATTACAACCTATAGGCCTTGACACACTCCCCAATCCATACATAATCTATAAAGACAACATAATCTGATAATTAGCAAGTCCGCCAACAACCTTCATATACCTGTATCATTCAACAATTTAATCTCTAATGCAGAAAAACTCAAGAAGTATACCGTCAACTAGGAGAATTGTTATGGATGTATTTATATATATATATATATATATATATATATATATATATATATATATATATATATATATATATATATATATATATATATATCCACACACATTCAACGCATTATTAAGCAACAAACAATCTCATAAGCAGGGCAATAAAATCATAATTATAATTTCTGTGTGTTATCAAATTGTGGCGTCATGGCCGCTAGGAGTGGACAAAAAAACCAAATCCAACCCAAACTGGTTTAACCGATGAATGAAAACAAGAAACAGATGGTAAAAAAAGGAACTGATATAACCGCCGTACACATTTTCGGTTCCCCACACTTTTCACTTCCTGTTTTTTCACTTTCTTCTACACATCATCACATAGAATTTTCTATTAGATAAAATCAAATTGAAACTGAGTTCTTTGAAGCATATTTCATTTTATCAATTTTTTTGTTCCATTGTTGTTTTCTAAAAACAAGGAGACAAATGAACTTTTCATTCTCACTTGACTTTTCCTACAACAATGTATGTAAGCAACCAATCAACACATACCCCAACAATACTGCATAATAATCATCTCAGATCTATGTAATACGATTGCTCCTCCATTGTGGGGCACATCCTCACTACACCACCATCACTCTACCAGATCCAATGCACCATCAAGAGGGACACAAGGAAGATGAACCTTAAGTGTGTTTTATGCCAAAACTCGATATGGAGGTCAGAACGGCAACTAAGAAAACCAGAAGATGAAAACGATAATCTCTGTAATAAACCGAACTAGCCGACCGAACCAACCGACTTATCCAAAAAACCGTAATTCACAAAAACCGATTTACAGAAGGACGAAATTGGATCTTCAGATGACAGCCGTGGTTTAGCTCGATTAAGGTTTTGGGTCCGCCGCGCCCAAAACCGACCGTTTGTCTACCTCTAATGACCACTATGGTAAATATTTGAGGGTTTTCCCACTATAATCCACTATAACAGTGCCGCAAAGCAGCCAGTATAGAGGGATTTTGGCTCTCCGCCATCCACCATCGACAACACTCTAATGATATAGCTTTGCCAACCATCTAAAAAGGGGCATTTCCCTAGGCTGGATATGGACACAGACAGGACCAATCACCTACTGCTAGCTAGCTATAGTTAGGTCTCAGCACAGTAGTAATGAAAAAAATTCCAAGGTAATAAACCACCATCAATTGAACCTACTACTAGCTAGTTATAGTTAGGTCTCAGCACAGTAATAAAGAAAAAAATTCCAAGGTAATAAACCACCATAAATTGGATAGTCAAGATAATAAACTTACATTGGATTGAATCTTGACCTGCTCAAGTGATTGTAGAAACTGTTGATACGCATCTTTATCAGATAAAAGCTTCCTTAACTCATCAACACTGCTCAAGTTATAAAGTACAAAAACACATCATTAAGATCATCATCGTCATGCCTTAAAAACTAAGAAAACTCAATAATCAATATGTAATTGGTGTTAAACCTCTTGTCCTTCAAAGAAGCAATTGTTCCAGCGGCTTCAGCTGGTGGAACATGCGAAGAAGGCCTCGGCGAACCGGAAGAGGAAGCGGGTGTAGCGGGTCTCGAAGAACTCGATGAGCTCATCACAGATGGCGGATACCACGACTGCGATGAACCCTGCTGCTGCGATTGTTGATCTTGTGATCCCCTGCAAATAAACAACAACATCAACATCAACATCAACGTTCTTCCCTAAATTCATATTTTCTGTTGATTATTATCAAATCTTAGCAATAAATCACAAATTTTTGCGTATTGTTATTATTGTATTGAAAGTATTATGGGATCGAAACTACGGTAGAGTAAAACTATCGAAATTTGGAAAAATCAAAAGGTTAAAGAGAAGTATAATTTGTGAAATATGATTGAAGTTTTGGAACTGAAACGGAGAATTACCAGAATCTAAACATCGTTGATGCTTAATTGGTTCCGAATTGTGGATTCACCGAGCGAAGAAGCAACGGAGCCCTAGAAATTTGGGAGAACAAAGCGAGAAGGAACTTGGAAATGGAAGACAAAACTGCTTGCGTTGTGTTTGCTTATTTGACACTAGGTTTCTTTTTTATTTTAGAAAAATATAATGGTTCATGTAAATATTTCAAAACTTTTTTTTAGTCCTTCGAATTTTATTTTTTTTAAGAATGATCCTTCTATAATTTTCCGTCTAAATTTTTATCCTCCTGTTAACGTTTGTTGATAGAAGTTGATGTGACACGATATTGGCTGTGTCAACTGTCAAATATGCTAACATGGTATGACACGTGACTAAAATCAAGAATATATTTGAGCCCATAAATAGTCGTAGTCAATCCGTAGCTAAAGTCATAGCTAATTTATAACAAATTCAAGAACCAAAAAAATTATCATATTTTTCATGACTCATAATTCTTCTTCCTGAGCATAGTCTTTGAATCTTTACAATAATTATACCCAACACAATTATTATTACAAGAACTGCAATTACAGGATCAATAGAGTCATGTTGTGATGCATTGTAAGATTGTTGCATGGTTTCAATAGGAGGTTGTTGTTGTTTATGTTATTCAGTGGAGTCTCGGTTAAACAACTACTTAGGATTTTATTTGTCCATATGTTGTTGGTTTGATATTATAGACTCGGTAGATATTTACAAAACGAGTCTGCCGTTTTACATAATCATGTTCAAACAGCAAAAGCATATCATTAGAGGAAATACATCAGACAGTCTTGAAAAAGCAAAGAATTTGAACCAAGTTGCAAAAGCTAAATACTAATATTATAATGAATTATGTTCTAGTACTGGGACTCAAACCTAACTTGAAATCAGTTGTTCTCTGATAGGCTGGTGGAAGTACTAGAAGTTACATGATAGCCAGAGACACACAAAGAAAAAAAACCTGATGCTTGTCAAATAGTTGTGAAAGTTCCAACCCTTGTGATAAGGTTATCATGTCAAATGCATTCATTATCAAAGGATCTCCCTCGCTAATTTGTGACTGTTCAAAAACATATCGGTCTTGTAAAATAGTACAAATTGTAAAGTCTATTCATATAAGCAAATGAGACGCTTGTTAAGTGCGGATAACTAGTGCAAGATTTTAATAGCTCAGAATGAGAATCAAGGACCACAAGAAACTAAATCTTGTAATAGTTGTCTCTAATATGTTATATACTAACCTTTTGTCATGCAATCATGCATGCCAACTACCATGACACATTTTATAAGAATAAATGTTTTTCTTACAAGTTATATCCAAACTTTTTATCTAATTTGAGTTGTTGATTTTCCTTTAAACTCTTAAATCATTATACAATTGGCACAGAAAGTAGCCAAAGTATTTTGATAACTATCCTAATTCTTTATGAAGTGAAAAAGTAGTTTTTGAAAAACATATTTATTCCTCAATTCCTACTTTCTATATAAATTCCTTATTCTTACTCAAATAATAGTAGTGTTATAGTATAGTAGCTAGTTAATTTGTTGTGTCCTACTTTAATTCCATTATTAAAAGAAAAAACAAAATTTGGTGCTTTACTTGCACTTAATATCATATTATTATCATTATTATATTAAAAGTTTTATTGATCTTTTGTATGACATTGTAGTTAGGGGTGTAAGCGGGTCAAAAAAATCCAATTAAACCGACAATCCAAACCAAACCAACCCGAAATTAAACCGATTATTATTGGTTTGGTTTAAAAACCGAACCAAACCAATAAAAACCGATGTGGTTTGGTTCGGTTCTCGGATTTAGTTTTTAGGAACCGCCAATCCGATGAACCGAACCAATGGAAATAATGACGCTTTAAATATTTTATTCTACCCATCATTATGTTAGACGCTGGCCTAAGGATCTAGAGGGGGGGTGAATAGATCTCTCTAAGTTTTTAAGGATTTTTTTTACTGACTCGAGCGAAAGCGGTTCTGAATCGACTTGCGTCTATTCTGGACCGCTATTGCAAAGATCGTACGTGTTTCAAAACCAAAGAATAAGTGGAATTGATGGTGAAGTAATATGATAGCTAACCAATACGTTTAACAACTGAAATCCAATTAACTTCTAGATTGACAACTTTGATTTGCAATGCAGTAAGATTGGATTAAGCAAAAGCACAAACACTTGGTGATACGTTCAAATTGATAGTGATTCAAGTTGTAGTGAATTGTGATGTTTGTGCAGAACTTTAATTCACAATTTTAACACTCGAATCGTTGATCAATTTTGCACTTATAACCAATTATGAACAGAAAGTAAAAGAGAAAGTAAAAGCAACAAGAACACGATATTTGTTTAGGCAGTTCGTCGATCGTCCTCGCTACGACTACGTCTGCCCCCAATTCCAAATTGAAATTGGGTAATCTTTCATTAATGTTGAAAGTAGTATATACAAAGAAGATAACAAAGCGATAAACGATAAACCAATTATGTCGATCCTTTGAATCTTCTTCCCCCTTAATCTTGAGCAAGATCAAGGTTATCCAAGAGCTTCACTTCGATTCCCTTCTGCAGTGTCTTGATTCCTTGAACTCCCCGTTCCTCAATCGTTACACTCAGCCGAATCCTCAATGAACGCCTCTTGATAAAAACCCCCAAGAACCACCCGTCGTGGAGGACAAAACCCGCAGATTTTATTCACCAACAAACCCCACGAACCTTCACCCACTAGGAATCTTCAATTCCGTTCCATGGACGTTATCGAACTCATCACTAACCCGCAACGCAAGAATGATTATGTGTAATTGTGTTGGAGATGATGAAGAACGAAGATGAGAAGCGTTTGTGTATCTTTCAGTCGTTGGTGTTCATTGAATAATTACCCTTGCACAATATATATGATTGCATAACAGTTAGAACCAAGAAAAACTGATTTTTGAACTTTCTTGATCAGTTAGGTCGACCACTTGTAGTGCTTAGGTCGACCTAACAGAGCTTGCAGAATTTTTCTCCCAGTTAGGTCGACCTGTTGAAGGAGTAGGTCGACCAGAATCCTTTTCTGATGCATTTTGGGGACTTTTTCACAGATCAGGTCGACCTAGTTGCCATGTAGGTCGACCTAGCAGACTGATGTGAAGATTTCTTCATTTTGAGTCGACCTAAATGGTCTGTGAGTCGACCTAGCAGAGGTATATGGACTTTCCTTCATTTTAGGTCGACCTAGGTTGATAGTAGGTCGACCTAACTGCTGATTTTCTGCATTTTTCATGTCCAGCTTGTGTTGAGTCGACTTATATGCCAAGTGGATCACCTTGTGTTTGCTTTCATGAGTGATCAAATTTCTCCTTGTTATTTGAATGCTCATTTGAGTTTGCCATAAATCAAAAACATCTTTGAGTGTAATCTTGTATTCACAAACTCCCCCTTTTTGATGATGGCAAACCAATACTCAAGAGCTTTGGTAGTAAGTGGCAAGGACTCAAAAGACTCCCCCGTACATCCAGCATCTCTCTCAACAAAGCTGACTCCCCCGTACATCCAGCATCTCTCTCAACAAAGCTCCCCCGTACACTCAGCAGCTATCTCCCCCTTTGTCAACATCAAAAAGAGAAAACAGGAGAAGAGTAACAAGAGAACCATAGATAATAATGCTAGCATGTATAGTATAGTAGGTAAAAGGTAGTTAATGGTAGAATGAGACACATATGTGAGCAGGAGCAGTTTTTATGCATGAGGTCACTATAAGCATGTTAATTGATAGCATATTATAGTATCAATAATATTTTTGGAAGTGAACAACAATTACGTTACCGCTTTTTCAATATGACGCCTGGCTTGATGATGAACCACCTTTATGCTAAAAAGGATGTTAGCAAGACAAATAGATATATACATAAGGTAAAGAAATAATATTAAGAGAAAACAAACGTAATTAACCCAGATTAGAGATATCGAGTATCCCTAATTCCCTACGAATGTTGAAATATTGCTCCGTTGCTAGCGGTTTGGTGAAGATGTCAGCTAGTTGCTTCTTGCTTTCTACATGTTCAAAAGTAACATCTCCTTTCTCTACATGATCTCGTAGAAAGTGATGCCTTATTTCAATGTGTTTGGTACGTGAGTGTAAGACAGGATTTTTACTCAAGTTTATGGCGCTTGTGTTGTCGCACATGATAGGTATGTGATCAAGCTTAATACCAAAGTCAAGAAGTTGTTGCTTGAGCCATAATATTTGTGCACAGCAGCTTCCAGCAGCTACATATTCTGCCTCAGCAGTGGATAATGCAACCGATACTTGTTTCTTACTGTGCCAACTTATTAATGAGTTTGAGAATAGATGACACGTTCCACTAGTGCTTTTTCTATCGGATTTGCAGCCAGCAAAATCTGAATCGGAGAATCCTACCAAATGACACTCATTTCCTTTTGGATACCATAGGCCATATGTAGTAGTTCCACGTAAGTATCGCAGAATTCTTTTGACAGCTTTCAAGTGAGATTCTTTTGGACAAGATTGATATCTTGCACACATACACACACTAAACATTATGTCTGGTCTTGAGGCAGTAAGATACAATAGTGAACCTATCATACCTCGGTATAATTTCACGTCAACCTCTTTACCTTTCTCATCTTTGTCTAGATTTGTATTTGTTGCCATAGGTGTGTCAATTTCCTTTGCTTCACTCATTCCAAATCTTTTGAGCAGCTCCGTACAATATTTAGTTTGATTCACAAACGTTCCATGACTGAGTTGCTTGATTTGTAGGCCAAGGAAGAAATTTAGCTCACCCATGAGACTCATCTCAAATTCACTCTGCATAAGCTTAGAAAAGTCTTTGACAAGTTTTGCATTAGTGGATCCAAATATAATATCATCTACATAAATTTGGACTAAGAGAATATCCTTATCTTTTCTTTTAATAAAGAGAGTAGTATCAACTTTACCTCTAGAGTACCCTTGACTAAGGAGAAATTTGCTCAAACGTTCATACCAAGCCCGAGGGGCTTGTTTAAGACCGTATAGAGCACGTTTCAGCTTATAAACATGAGTCGGATACATGTAATTCTCAAAGCCGGGTGGCTGAGCAACATAGACTTCTTCATTTATATAGCCATTTAGAAAGGCACTCTTAACATCCATTTGGAATAGTTTGAAGTCTTTAGGACAAGCATAAGCAAGTAAGAGGCGAATAGCTTCGAGACGTGCTACAGGAGCATATGTCTCTTCATAATCAATACCTTCCTCTTGATTGTAACCTTGGGCAACTAATCTAGCTTTGTTTCTAGTAATAACGCCGTTTTCATCAAGTTTGTTACGAAAAACCCATCTAGTGCCTATTACTTGATGATCTCCCGGATGAGGGACTAAGTCCCAAACATCATTCCGTTTAAATTGGTTTAATTCTTCTTGCATGGCCATTAGCCAATGCTCATCAAGTAATGCATCCTTAGCGTTTTTCGGCTCAACTTGTGAAACAAAAGCAAAATGATGGCAGAAGTTACTTATCTTTGAGCGTGTTGTAACGCCCCTTGAGATGTCTCCTATTATATTATCAATTGGATGGTCTTTCACGTTTGTCCAGGCCTTTGGAAGCTCTTCATTGTTTGAGATGCTTTCTTTTTCATTTTCATTGTGAGACTCATCTTTCTCTCTCTCAGCATCTTTCTTTACAACACTTTCATCTTCATCTTCCTTATCCTTGACAATGTCTTCAGTGGATGGACCTGCATCATTAAATGAAAGACCTTTCTCGACATATTTTGCATAAGATTCATCAAAAGAAACGTGTACTGACTCTTCTACTATAAGTAATCTCTTATTATATATTCGATATGCTTTGCTAGATTGTGAGTAACCAAGGAATATGCCCTCATCAGCTTTAGCGTCGAATTTGCCAAGATTATCCTTACCATTGTTCAAAACAAAACACTTGCAACCGAATACATGGAGATGAGATACATTTGGTTTTCTACCCTTTAGTAATTCATAGGGAGTTTTGTTCAGTATAGGACGTATTGTTATCCTATTCAAAACATAACATGCTGTACTAATCGCGTCAGCCCAGAAATACTTTGGTAGATTACCCTCATTCAGCATTGTTCTTGCCAGCTCCTCTAGAACACGATTTTTACGTTCAACTACTCCGTTTTGTTGAGGTGTTCTAGGAGCTGAAAAGTTATGCTCAATTCCATGTTTATCACAGTATTTTTCAAAAGAAATGTTTTCAAATTCTCCACCGTGATCACTTCGAATTGCAACTATTTTGTTGTTCATTTTGTTTTGACATAATCTAGCAAATTGAGTAAAGGCTGAAAAAGTTTGATCCTTACTAGGTAAAAAGATTGTCCAACAAAATCTCGAGTAATCATCGACAATGACAAAACCATAGGTGTTTCCACCTATGCTTTTAGTCCTTGAAGGGCCAAAGAGATCCATGTGAAGTAGTTCAAGAGGGCGTGATGTTGAAACCACGTTCTTTGATTTAAAAGAGGTTTTTGTTTGCTTTCCCTTTTGACAAGCATCACATAGATGATCTTTTGAAAACTTCATTTTGGGTAAGCCGATTACTAAATCTTTTGAGACAACTTTATTTAGTAAGTCAAAATTTATGTGGGCGAGACGTCTATGCCAAAGCCATGAGTCATCGCCTAGAGCAACTAGACATTTGGTACTAGACTTAGATACCTCATCCAAGTTTAGCATGTAGATGTTGTTTACTCTTAAGCCCTTAAACATAATGTCTCTTTTCTTAGTATGTTCTATTGTGCATCCAGAATTTGTAAACATTACTTTAAAATCTTTGTCGCACAATTGACTTATACTTAAAAGATTATGTTTAAGACCTTCTACTAGCAGCACATCAGTTATAGTAGTGGTAGAAGGGTTACCTACACTTCCTTTACCAAGTATAGCTCCCCGATTGTTATCTCCATAGGTGACATACCCCTTTTTCTTTGCTTGAAACTCAACGAAAAGAGATAGGTCTCCAGTCATGTGTCTTGAACATCCGCTATCAAGGAACCACAACCTTTCGGCAATGTCAAGACACTTTTCCTGCAAGATTAATTTAAAGAGGGAGGTCCCCAATTTTCATTGGGTCCTTGGTAGTGAGTACACAATTTGTTGCACTTAGGCAACCATTGAAATACTCCTTTAGGAACTAAAATTCTCCTAAATTTGCATTTTTCAATGGTATGTCCCTTTTTGCAACAATAATGACAGGTAATATGATGAGAATATGGAGTTTTGCTAGTTGATACTTTTGGTACAAAAGTGTATTTACTATATAAAGGAGTATACGATCTTTTGAACTTGTTTGGATCAACCGCAAAAGTCACTTTTGGTTGTAGAGCCTTGTCTAACTTGGCTTTTAGATCTCTTACTTCTTTTTGCCAAATGTGACATGTCTCACAACCAAACCATGATGTAGGATCTAATTCAACTTTGTCCTTTTGAATGTCTAGCATAGATTGTTTTAAAGCTTCCATATCCCTTTCGGTTTTCTCAACTTTTGATTCAAGATATGAAAATATTTTCTTATTTGAGGCCAAAAGTTTGAAGGCTTTAATTGCATCTCTATGTAATTCTTCAAAAGCAAGTTTTAGTTGAGAATGAGATACCTTATCTACAAGTTCAGGTTTGAGATGACTTACAGCTTTCTTTTTCTTGTTTTGATGAGCCATGAGACATAGGTTTGCTGATTCTTCTTCATCGCTTGACGAGCTTTCACTAGATGAATCACTTTCCCATGCTATGTAAGCTCTTTTAGATTTGTTATGACCTTTGCTTTGGTTCTTCTCCTTTTCTTTCTTAAGGTATGGACAATCCGGTTTGTAGTGACCGGCTTTCCCACAATTGAAGCAAAGGCCTTTGATCTTTCCTTTGTTGTCGTCATCTTGTTTGAACATGTTTGATTGCTTTCTATAGTTGATCAATCCTTTGTCGGAATGTTTTGCTCCATTTTTCTTTAGATATTTGTTGTATCTTCGCACAAACAGTCCCATTTCCTCATCATCGGAGTCTTCGTCATCACTTGTGTCACTATCCTTTGGCTCTCGTTTTGAGGTCTTGGAGCTCGAAGCTTTTAGAGCTATTGACTTCTTCTCTACCTCTTTCTCCATGTTCTTTTCTTTCTTTGTCCTCTTCTCATGCATGTCAAGGCATTTAAGATGCTGTTCATGTTCCTCTAGTTTACCAAAAAGAGTGGTAATGTCTAAAGTGTTGAGATCATTTGCTTCCTTAATTGCTGTAACTTTGGGCTGCCATTCCCTGTTCAAACACCTTAAGATTTTGTTAGTAGCAACTGCATTGGAAACAGGTCTATCAAGAGAATTTAATCGATTTTTCAGGTGAACGAATCTTTTCTGCATGCTTTCGATGGTTTCACCATCTTCCATGTGGAAAAGTTCGAACTCTTGAGTTAACGTATTGATCCTAGCTAGTTTGACATCATCCGTTCCCTCGTGGGCAACTTGCAATGTGTCCCACATAGCTTTAGCTGATCTACAATGGGAAACGCGATAGTATTCATCAACTCCTAGAGCTGAGATTAGAATGTTTCTCGCTTTCCAATCGTATGCATATTTCTTTTCATCTTCAGCATTCCAAGTATCTTCTGGTTTTGGAACAACTGCACCAGCTGCATTTGTCATAGTGATCTGAAATGGACCATTGACAATAGCTGTCCAGATGTTCCTATCAATTGCATTGATATGGACACACATACAATCCTTCCAATAGCCGTAGTTTTCTCCGTTGAAAACTGGAGCTCTATTATGAGCCCCTTTAGGTCCAGAAGCCATCTTTCCAATAAGTGTTTCACGTAGCACGGAATAAACCAGAGCTCTTGATGCCACTTGTTAGACGCTGGCCTAAGGATCTAGAGGGGGGGTGAATAGATCTCTCTAAGTTTTTAAGGATTTTTTTTACTGACTCGAGCGAAAGCGGTTCTGAATCGACTTGCGTCTATTCTGGACCGCTATTGCAAAGATCGTACGTGTTTCAAAACCAAAGAATAAGTGGAATTGATGGTGAAGTAATATGATAGCTAACCAATACGTTTAACAACTGAAATCCAATTAACTTCTAGATTGACAACTTTGATTTGCAATGCAGTAAGATTGGATTAAGCAAAAGCACAAACACTTGGTGATACGTTCAAATTGATAGTGATTCAAGTTGTAGTGAATTGTGATGTTTGTGCAGAACTTTAATTCACAATTTTAACACTCGAATCGTTGATCAATTTTGCACTTATAACCAATTATGAACAGAAAGTAAAAGAGAAAGTAAAAGCAACAAGAACACGATATTTGTTTAGGCAGTTCGTCGATCGTCCTCGCTACGACTACGTCTGCCCCCAATTCCAAATTGAAATTGGGTAATCTTTCATTAATGTTGAAAGTAGTATATACAAAGAAGATAACAAAGCGATAAACGATAAACCAATTATGTCGATCCTTTGAATCTTCTTCCCCCTTAATCTTGAGCAAGATCAAGGTTATCCAAGAGCTTCACTTCGATTCCCTTCTGCAGTGTCTTGATTCCTTGAACTCCCCGTTCCTCAATCGTTACACTCAGCCGAATCCTCAATGAACGCCTCTTGATAAAAACCCCCAAGAACCACCCGTCGTGGAGGACAAAACCCGCAGATTTTATTCACCAACAAACCCCACGAACCTTCACCCACTAGGAATCTTCAATTCCGTTCCATGGACGTTATCGAACTCATCACTAACCCGCAACGCAAGAATGATTATGTGTAATTGTGTTGGAGATGATGAAGAACGAAGATGAGAAGCGTTTGTGTATCTTTCAGTCGTTGGTGTTCATTGAATAATTACCCTTGCACAATATATATGATTGCATAACAGTTAGAACCAAGAAAAACTGATTTTTGAACTTTCTTGATCAGTTAGGTCGACCACTTGTAGTGCTTAGGTCGACCTAACAGAGCTTGCAGAATTTTTCTCCCAGTTAGGTCGACCTGTTGAAGGAGTAGGTCGACCAGAATCCTTTTCTGATGCATTTTGGGGACTTTTTCACAGATCAGGTCGACCTAGTTGCCATGTAGGTCGACCTAGCAGACTGATGTGAAGATTTCTTCATTTTGAGTCGACCTAAATGGTCTGTGAGTCGACCTAGCAGAGGTATATGGACTTTCCTTCATTTTAGGTCGACCTAGGTTGATAGTAGGTCGACCTAACTGCTGATTTTCTGCATTTTTCATGTCCAGCTTGTGTTGAGTCGACTTATATGCCAAGTGGATCACCTTGTGTTTGCTTTCATGAGTGATCAAATTTCTCCTTGTTATTTGAATGCTCATTTGAGTTTGCCATAAATCAAAAACATCTTTGAGTGTAATCTTGTATTCACACATTAAACTCAATTTTTTTATCGGTCCAACTATTATCCATCTTTGTTTACACTTCCTTCCTTTAAGCAAAACACGCATCTAGAATCAAACTCTAAAGCATAGACAATAGAAACCATAAGTCACAAAAGTTATGCTGTCACAGAACTGCTGCTCTTATTGCCCACAACTATTGTTCCTTTCACTACTGTCATTATGATATGTTATGGTCGTCTTCTTCGTATTCAAGTTCTCTTTGTTAATTTTCATATATTTTTGTACCTTTTTTTTCTTCTTTTTCTTCATCAAAACTCATTTAGATCTTGTTACAAAATAGTTTTGATGTGTGTTTGAGGTGTGAAACATGTTAATGAATGTGTGTTTTGTTATATTCTATATGTTAAGCTTTGAAATCCCTTTCCAACTTTCTGATACTAAGTGTTAACTTTTATATTTGATAGGAAACTTGCAAAGGAAATGATGTCACTATTTCGTATGGAATAAGAGCAACTTGTAATTTGTTTGAACAAATATAGCATGAAACATATTATTTTAAAAAATAATAGTATAAAATACACCAAAAATACGATAATGGAGAATATACAGATGAATATAATGTTTAAAAAAATAATAGTATAAAATACACCAAAAAACACGATAATGGAGAATATACGGATGAATATAATATTTTAAAAAATAAATATTGTAAACCGATCAACCAAACCAAACCAAACCGAACCAAACCGGTTAGTTTGGTTCGGTTCCATTTTTGAAAAATGTTGAAAACCGAACCAAACCAAACCGATGGAAATATCATTGGTTCGGACCTTTTTTCAACCAAAAACCGGTCCAAACCGATCCGATTACACCCCTAATTGTAGTATGGTGCGATTTGGTGGTGCTACCTAAAAAGTGCTGCTTTTGAAAGTGAATTCAGTCAATGAAAAACTTTCAACATTTCAAACGCATTGATTTTCTTAGTTTATCACTTGTGTTACATCAACATAAACTAACTGCATCTTTTTAAAATCAGAATTTCTGCAATAAATTTGTTGTATATTAGCTACGATTTTAGCTACCGATTAGCTACGAAATTTTATGAGTTCAAGTATCATGTTGACCTTAGCCACATGGCATGAGACGTCAGTACTGGCCACACTGAAATTTCCATATGGTGTGCCACATCAGTTTCTGTTAACAGACATTGACAGAAGAGACCAAAAGTATGGATGGAAAACTTTAGACGCACAATTCTTTAAAATAAATTTATTGAGGAAGTAAAAACATATTTAATCTATATATATATATATATATATATATATATATATATATATATAGGGGACGACTCAAGTGGGAACACTTGGTTATTATGAGAAATGAGAACAATGAATCACGACCATTAAATTTTGATTTTGTTGATTTTAATGGACTAGATTGGTTTCTCTTTCTATGATCCTTAATATTTATTTTAAATCAACCTAGAAAGAGAAACCAATCCAGTCTATTAAAATCAACAAAATCAAAATTTAATGGTCGTGATTCATTGTTCTCATTTCTCATAATAACCAAGTGTTCTCACTTGAGTCGTCCCCATATATATATATATATATATATATATATATACATATATATATTATACAAATGATAGGTTAAGTATAAGTCCAAAAGAAAATAAATATTTTTAGAAATTTAAATATTACTTTTGGTGAACTATAATATATCTCAAAATTTCATATAAAATTTGTGTTCTCTAGTTATTTATTTAAAAGTAGAGTCATGCTAACAAATGTCTTCGGAATACTCTTTAAGAATATTAAATAGAGAAAATATTTTTTAAAAAATCAACTATTTTAATTTTCAATGCACTGAATACACCCACATCCAAAAAGACTTACGCAGGGTGGTTCAACTTATCTTAAAAGTAAAGTGAAAATTCATTTTAATTTTTAAAAAATGTTGTGAGATTCAATTTAGTTCTCAGACAAAAATAAACAAAGAGCCTTATGTCATTATCATTAGGAATAAGTGCATTAAATGTCTTATTGTACAATATAACGTTTTACAAGAGTATTTGACGTGTGTCCTTATGCTAGTGAGGAATGATCTTCCTTTTTCTTAGGGTACCCAAGCACTTTGAACACTCTTTGATGAAATCTCGATTGTTGATGGTGCATTTTGCATTTTCCAACGTAGTGGATCATACGGTCCATTGTGGCTGGAGTGGGTGCACATAAAAGGGTTTTGAAACATTGTTTTTCTCTTTATATCATTAGTGAACTGAAAAAGTTTTTTTTCCTTTTATCGCCGACTTCGCCCTTTCTTGTGAGCATTTCTTCCCCAATTTTCATATTAGGTTCGTTAGTGATATCTACTTTGGTGGTATCAGAAGTACATAAGAAATCAACATTGTTCTTTGTGGCATAGTCTATATTTTTCTTCTTATTTTCACTTCCTTATCTGTTAGAGTTTCTAAAAATTAGGTCTCTGGTATTTTTGATGTTGCATTTGTGTTGTAGATGTTGGACATGTGACTTCACACACAATAGGGAGGAGAATTGTGTGTTTCAGAAAAACTTCATTTTGAAAAAGTTTTAGTTGCTAAATTTTGGGTCGTGCTAAATTTTGTTATTTTTCTGCACCCCTATTCAGTTTTAGTTGCATCTCCTTTCTATAAAACACTTAGAAACTCATTCATTTGGTTAGTAAACATCATTTATTGAGATGAGAAAAATTAAGAGCAATATTTTAAAGGATTAACCAGATTTTTTTGATCATTCAACCTTAAAATAGTGTACTACCTTAAATATCAAAAGGCTATGATAAAAATTTCCCTTAAAGAGAACATCAATCATATTATGGTGTGTCATTATTTGTGTATCGCTGGATGCGAGAGTTTGTATAAACAACGAGATGGACAAGTCCATCATAAACATACCCACTCAACCTGCTACTGGGTTAACTTATCACTAAGGATCGTAAACATTGAGATATTCTTGAAAACCCTTGCTTTGATCATTGTCATTGATATTCACCATTATCATAAATTCTTAGATTAGAGACTTACTGTATACTCAAAGAGTGTACCTCTTGTTTTATACAACTCCATTAATTATCATTCAATCCTTAGGGCTACAAAGCATACCTACAAAACATTGAGGTTTCACCTTTCGTAACTAAATTTTCTTGGGTTTAGGTGCATTATGAAGGTAGAGAAAAATACAAGAAATGAAGGGGGGTTGAATTGAGTTTTCTAAAAAAACTTTATTTCTTTTAATGAAGTGTTTAAAAAGTAACGTAGACATTCCAAGAGAAATAATTATTCAGATTTAGAAAGAAGTCTTCAGAGTCGAAAGCAGCAGCCTATCTGAACGACACATTTTGATTTCTGAACTGGAAGCAAGAAACGTATCTAAACTGAAATCTGATCTTGAGTAGTCTCTTAGCTTCCGAATATTTGTAAATCCTTTTTCTGATGATTCATTGAACATTCTTCAAAACTGGTGATGTCACTTCAGAATTGAGATGAATAGTTCTTCTAATGTGTGATGACACTGATTCTGATGATTATCTGGACAACAATGCTAATCAACCAAAATAGTGAATATGCACACTTAAGAAACTATTAGAGTACAAAATTGTTTCATACAAATATATGTATTGTCATCATCAAAACTTAAAGATTGAATGCAGAACCAAATCTTGTTCTAACACATTAGTTTTTCTAGAAGATTTAATGTTATCTCCTTTAGATTTTTTCAATTTGTCAAAACAGAAAGAATCTAAATGACTAAATCTTCTACATTGTGTGCATTTATAAAATGGACAATTATTTTTCTTATAATCTTCACCTCTACTATGTTTTCTATCCTATTTGAATCTTAGTCCATTCTTATTTTAGGAGGGTCTTTGACTTGATAAGTTGAGATTTTCCTTCCATTGGGTAAACTTGCCTAGAGTTTTATGTAAATCAATTACTTTCTTTTTTAGAGAAACACAAGTCTCACAAGTTTCTCTTAGTTTCTAATTTTTTCTATTTATAACTTAAATGATTTATTGCTTTCTCCAAGAGATCCTAAATATTCCTAAAGGTCTAAATTGTATTTTCTAAGTTTATCATTTTCTTCAACTAACTTAACGCTAATTTTAAACAATTTCTTGTAAGATAGTTTAGTTACCTCAAAATCATCTTCCTCATATGATTCCTTTGATCAAACTTCATCTTCTTTGTTGGAAGAAGATTCTTCTGTGTTTCTCTCCGAGGTTGATGTTTCTTCTTCCTTTTTTCTTTCCAAGATTCCACTAGAAGATACTTTTTCTTCATAGTTTCTTACACGCGAGGTTCCTTCGTTTGGTGTTAAATCTTTTGAAGATCGTTTGATTATTGAGTATGTTCTTTCGAAGGAAACTATAGGAGTTGTTTGATAGGAATTTGACGAAGTTGATGATTCTTTAGTTTTTTGAGCTTGCCCCTTCATGTTTAAATAATTGAACTAGTTCGTTCAATTTCTCTATGATTTCAATTTTTCTTGATTTTTCCTGAAATTCAAGAAGTCTCCCAACTCTCAATTTAAGGATTGGAGCAAACTTCCAATTCTGAACTCTTAGATATTCGTCAGCAAAAAATATTCCAATATAATTTATAATATTTCTAAATTTGGGCAAACATTTAAAGTGGCGTCTTCATCTTCTTTTTCTATTATGTTCATCTTATTTTGCTCGATACTTGAAGAAACTTCATATATCATTTCAAGAGTCTCTCACATTTTTTTGACGATGTTACTTGAGTAAAGAACGATTCACATTACCTCTTTCTTAAAAAGAAAGGAAACGAAGATTTTTTTTAATGAAATTATAATAAAACAAAATCAAATTATAAATTTTACTAATTAAAGGATAAATTTGATCAATTATAAAAGAACAAGTATTAAGCCCTTCGAGTTAGGTAATACACAACAATAAAAAAAAAATCTCAAATTTATACTTTATGACTTTTTGAATATCCTAGTGATTTTGAATTCAAATTATTATTTTGGCTAAGAGTTTAGATAACTTTATAAATTAAGATCCCTTAAATAAATAATATTTAGCTTTTCAAAAGATAGAATTTTATATTTGAATTTAAATTAAAAATAAACAAAAAGTGATATTTTTATCTTTTAATATTAACCGCACATAGGTTGATTTTTGTCTATAGAAAAATTGATTCTTGCAATAAAATATAATTGTCTCATCCAACTTGTTATTAATCATATTTTTTTATAGAACATATTAATCAATTTCTATCAATAGAAAAATTACTTAAATCAATTTTTGAATCTCAATTTATATTTGTATAAAATATAGTATAATTATATTATATATTATATAAATTTCAAATATTAACTAATACAAATTACTTAAAATGATTGCAAAATAAAAATACTAAAAATGGCGTATCACATTTAACTTTGACTAATATTCATCAACAGATATGCCAGATACAAAACATCAATTTTTCTTTCTCAATAGAAATTTCTCTATATACAAAAGTGAATAGTTAAACTCATACACCCTCCGGTCACATTTATAAGCAAAAAAAATGGTTTTCACGATTATTAAGAAATTCAATTAAGTGTAGTTAACTTTTTAGATTTCGGAGAAAACATTGATTAAATTTACTATAATATCCTCTTTATTAAATTTAATGAAGTATTGGAAAATGAAATATAGGGGTATCTTAGGAATTACAGCATTAAATGATTTAGTAATAATTGATTTTTGCTTATAATAGTGACCAAGAATTAGATCATTTTTTTTGCTTATAATAGTGACCGGAGGGTGTATGGAATTTGTTAATCACCAAAGTGGTCAAATTCATACAAGTTTACAATTAAATATTGATTATGAACTTCAATTTATTATTTGGTTTTAAAGTGAAAGGTGTACCGTTTAATTTGGAAATATTTGGGTTAGAAATTTGTTAATCACCAAAGTGGTCAAATTAATTAAAGTTTATGATTCCAAATTATGCAATTGAACTTGATTCCGATGTTACAAGAATAACATATTTTGTTCAATAAAATTTATTATAAGACATAAAGATCATCCAAAGATGGATCATGACTTATAATTAATGAAATTAACGTATTTGTTGTCATACTTGATGCTTATATATCCAAATATAGACATGCATGTCGTTTTGAGTATGATTAACTTTTATTGAAATGATGTATTTAAGTTTTACGCAAAGGTGAATTTTGATACATGTTTAAAGATGATTAGTTTGAATCCATGAAATTTAATCAAAGCCTTAATGTATGAGTGTGCTTTAAATCTTCGCGGTTACTAGTATGGTGTTATGGACTTAGTTATAACATTAATAATTGATGAAAAAAATATGCAACCATTACAGAGGACATTACAAAAGATGAAAGGTCCAATAGGTTGTCTTTGAACTTGATTAAAAGGATAATGTCTAGGTACATTTATAAAGTTTCTCAAAAGTTGTGATAAATATGAACAATATACTATGCCTGATGCACCACAACAAAATGGTGTTGAAAAGCATAATGTACTATCATGGACATGATCATGTCAATGTTAAATTATAGTAATGTATTATCATTATGGACATACACATTAAGGACTGCTGCGTATTTTCTTTAATATGATTCCTAGCAAGACAGTTCCTAAAACTTCTTATGAACCGTGGACAAGATGAAAACCAGATATTAAGCAAAAGTAAAGGTGTATAATAATCCTCATGAAAAGGTATAAATTTTATATCCCTAATAATAGTATGAGAATAATCGAGTTTGGTTATGCTTGTTTTATTGAAAATGGCGAGTTCAGTGGGTGTAAGAAATCGCATAAAATGGATATTCATTCATATAAGCCAAGGAAAACTGCAAAGAAAGTTCTTAGGTACTTACAAGGCACCAAAGATTAAACGCTCACATATAGAAGGTCAGATCACCTTGAAGTGGTTGACTATTCGGATTTAAACTTTGTGGAATGTGTGGAGTTAAGAAAATACACATTTGAGTATGTTCCTTCTGACTGGAGGATTAATATCATGGAAGAATGGAAAATAACCTATAATTTCTTCTTTTACTATAGAGGCAGAACTTTGTGGAATATTTTGAGGGCACAATTCAATCATTGTGGTTGCAGAATTCTACCTTAGGGTTTGATATTGTCGATGGTATAGTCAGGCCACTAAGGATTGTGATAATTCTGCATATGTATTCTTCTCTAAGAATGTTAAGTATTAAAATGGTGATAAACACATAAAACCGAAGTACTTATTATTGAAAGAAGAAAAGCATAAACATAAGTGTCATTTGAACATATTGGTAAAGATTTTAATGATGGTGGATCCGTTAACTAAAGGTTTACCGCCCAAGACATTTGTTCGTCGTGTTAAAAGAATGGGCATTATGTAAAAGTCCTTGTAAATATTATAATATATATATATATATATATATATATATATATATATATATATATATATATATATATATATACATGAAAAACTTAATGTTCGTATTGTATGACACTTGTGAATACAATTAAAGTTATCTTTCTGATTAGTTTTGTTATCCATATCATATTGTATACATTATTGTTAATATGTGATGATAAATGTGTTTTTATTAAAAGGACATGAAAGACACATTTAGTAAAGGAAGAAAACAATTTAAAGGAAGAGAGAAGAATATTAAAGTTATCCTTCTTTAGTAAAAGAAGAAGGAAGAGAGAAGAAAACAATTTCATTCCATAATCAAGAGCGGAACAAGAATTACCAGTATGGATCCGGGTACGTGTTTACTGTTCATTATAGAAATTAGAACACCGTAAAAATCATGATATCCAGATCCAAAACATAAAATTTTGCTAACAAAAATTCCTTACCATTTCATACATCAAGCGGAAAGAGATCTCTTACTATCTCATCCAATCTATCTTTATATTCTTATTGATGGTATACCTCAATAATCTTGTTGTCATTTTAATCCCCATCTCATAATCTCTCTTTATATTTAATTTTTTTTCCAAGATACAATTTTTACCTACCTTCAGATGTTATAGTTGGAAAATTACTTTATTTTGAAAAATTGTGACAGACATTATACGTTGTAGGTCGATATTTGTTCATTATGCATTGTAGGTTGATATTTGTCCATTGACAATAAATAAATTGACACACAAAAATCCGTTGCTATTTCCACATTATAGTGCATGACCAACATGCGTGTCCATGATTGGAAACCTCGCTTTTATCTACTAAAATTGACATATAATGATAAATTTTGTCTGTCACTATAAATCAAATATTTGTAATGGTTCTTTGAACTCTTAGATTTGATTATTGTGTGTGTATTGAAATTTTCATTATATTTATAAATTTTTATAAATTTTTAGGTTAAATATATAAAATTCCCCTGTAGTGTTAGCGAGTTTTGTTCTTAGTTTTTAGAAAAGTTTTTTTTGCAATCAGCCCCTTGTAATTTCTAGATTCCCTCAAATGACCCCCCTCACTGCCACATAGCAAAAAAGATTCTCTCTTGCTGCCTACGTGGCAGTCCACGTGGATTATTCATTTTAAATTATTTTTAAATTCCACGTGGAATAAATATTTTTTTTTTTTAAAAAATTATATTTTATTTTTTAAAAAAAATTTTTAATAATTTTATTACTGTTTTTATTATGAACACCCCCTATAATATTAGCGAATTTTTATTTACCCCCTCATAATAAAAGCAGTAACAAAATTATTAAAAAAAATTAATTTTTTTTAAAAAAATTATAAAAAAATTAAAAAATAAATATTTATTCCACGTGAAATTATAAAATAATAAAAAAAATTCACGTGGACTGCCACGTAGGCAGCAAGAGAGAATCTTTGCTGCAATGTGGCAGTCAAGGGGGTCCCTTGAGGGAATTTAGAAATTACAAGGGGTGTATTGCAAAAACAATTTTACTAGGGGCTAAAAACAAAACTCGCTAACATTACAGGGGGATTTATATATTTAACCCTAAATTTTTCTTTTACATTTTGCAATTATAATATGTATATTTTGAAATATATAACAATGTATGTTATTTATTTATTTTTAGAAATTAGACCAACGATCATGTGGTCCGGTCAATAATCCACCGATCTTATTAGCAATTCAATGAGTAAATGACTTGATTTAGTTAATCACCAATCTAGATTTTGAAACACAGAAAGATGAGTAATTTGTTTTATATTCCCTCCATTCCATAATGAGTGACCCATTTAAAATAAAATGATGTCCCAAAATGAATGACCCATTTTATTTCCCAATTCTACCCTCTAATTAATAAAAATTTCACCATTTCCAATACATGTAGGGGTAGTATATGAAAAAAAACATTCTCTTTCTTATTTTTATACACTTTTCTTAATATGTGTGAAATGGTGTGATGGATCACTAAATGTGAGATGGAGGGAGTACAATGCAATTGGTATCCTCTCACTTGATTTGAGACTAGAAAGTTTTGATAAAAAGGCATTTTCATTCTAAAGAGGTTTGTAGAGGTTTCTAAACAATACATCTTAACAACAGTGATAAATAAGACTCTATACAAATTGGGCGGTTGTGAAGTTTCACTATAGTAGTGTTTTAAAAGTCGGATCAAATCGGTCGGTCGGATCAGTCGAATCGAGAATCAAAAGAATTATCAATTTAATTTGATTGGTGGATCGAATATTGGCCAAGTGAAAACAGGTTAGAATCAAACAAACCCAGTAAAAACCAATAAATCGACGATTTTGAAAAGTCATCGAATTAAATGCATGTTTTTTTCTCAAACAAAACAATCAAGTTTTGATAAATTAAAAAATTCAGTTCGACCGATTTAATAAATATATAGTTTTGATATATTGACCGGTTTATTCAATCAAATTATCCAATTTAATCTGATTTAGTCATGCGCTTAAACAAGTGACCTAATACCTTCACCGATTGACCGGTTTTAAAACGTTACACTATAGTAATATAATTTTTTTTCTATCTTGAAAGGTTGTCAAATAATAAAATATTGGTAATACATTAAACTAACTTTTATGATTGGCAAGATCTTCATATGAGTTCGTGATTAAGGATGATAAAGGGACAAACACAAGACACTATTTACTTACAGATATTTAATAGTTATTACGGATATTAATCCTCTTTCTTTCTTTTTTTTTTCTTTTTTTTTCTTTATGCGTTCTAGTTCCTAGGAGAATGAAACCCTAGTAATTCAGAGTTCATGTCGAGAAATCATTAAAAAGTAAAACCAAAATGAATTCTCATCAAAAAGTAAAACCAAAATGAATTCTCATCGCTAGAAAGTTTTTTTATCTGACCACCTTTACGTGTTTCTAAAGGAACAAACATATTACATTGATACACTTTTGAGATATTTTATGATTATTTACAATGTTATTCTTATTTTGTGATTTTCTCTTTTCTTCCATGAAAAGTTATTAAATACTAAAAATTTGATATAAAAATAGCTAATTAATTATTATGATTGGAAATTTTTATAGAACCATTTAACAAGTGTGTTAAAGGGACAAACACGACACATTAGTGTATATAAAAGACAATTCATAAAATTCATAAATAATATAATTTTAGGATTTCTTTAGCAACTCTACAACCTCTTTGCATAAATAAACTTATTATTTCTACAAACTATTTAATTGATCTAAGTTGAGCATGATATATATACATCATAAATTAAGTGATAGAATCATATCCTAGTTGATTAATTCATATAATAGAAAATATGGCAAAATATATTCACTTTATTTATGTTATGTTTTTTGTTCTCTCTTTCTTTTTTGTAGCAACGATGGTTAATGGTAAGACACTTTCTTTATTTTCAAATTTCCTTCTTTACATTATACATAATTTTTTTAACTCATTTATTAATTTTATTAATTACAGCTGGTGGTAAAAAATGTGTTGATATTGCTGATTGTCCAAAGGAATTGTGCGCACGTACTTTGTCACCAATGTGTTATTTTGGTTATTGTATTTGCAAATGAATATTCATGTGTTGTGATTTAGTCATTGATATTGGCATCTAATAATTTAGTTTTCTTTTAGTTTTAATAATTCCAAGTATCTTGTTGTTATGGCCTTCTACTAGATTATTTTATACAAAATATAAATTTGTCTCCTTTTCTTTCAATAGCATGTGAAATTTTCATTCATATTTCCTTTTAAAATATCTTTAGTAAAATAATGTTTTTATGTTACCTTCAACTCTATCAATTTATATTTCTGTCATAATATTCTTAAACTTTTGATGATTCTCGTACTTACAATTTATATTACTTCCACTTTTTAACTTTTAAAAAACATCAATTGTTTTATGTTTAATATATGAAAAACTAGAACGTCACTATAAAATTATAATAAATTTCTATGGCATATTAGTACAAGTATTCGTCTAATACTCTCGTCAAAGTTGTTCGAGTAAATAGTCCATCATTATTGGCTCAATATTATTATAAACAGGGCCGGTCCTTTGAATTTGGGTGCCCCGGACGAATCAAAAGATTGGTGCCTTAAAATTTTTTTAACAATAAATACATAAGGATAAAAGAAATAATTGGATAAAAACACCTTTTCATTTGACATTGTTAAATAAAAAATTATGAAGTAGTTTTAATGGACGAGTATTATGCTAATCCTCCAAGATTTAATAGATTATTCTCGAAAAAACAAGGATATAGAACTCGCGAGAAAAATTATCTCTGATGTGATATTATAACCCAATTTTTTTCCATATTCTTCAACTCTCTCGTAAAACCTTTATAAAATTCATTGATATTAAAATGAATACTATTGGATAATTTAATTGATAGTCACAAAACTCATAAACCTTTATAAAATTCAATTGATATTAAAATTAATACCGTTGGATAATTCAATTGATAGTCACAAAATTCAATTGTTATAAAACTAATGACATTAGATATATATTTAATAGCTTTGATAGTCCCAAAATTTGAATGAATCAAATTAACCTATCAAAATTTGAATTAATACGTTGCATATACTACTTATCTCACTTAGTTGCCATAAAAATATATTTAATAAAAGCTTTCTAAAATTTATTAATACAGCTTGAATCCAAAATTAGCACGGTTAGAAGATTTCTAACCTATCAAATAACATTATCGATAATATAAAACATTCTATGTATGATTATTTTAATTTTAGTGCCTCAATTAAACTCTTTAGTTGTTAAAATTATAAATATATTAATTGATTTTATTTTAGGGGAATTGATTGATTTTATTCTACTCTATATTTTATTTATGGGAAATTACATTCTTTTATTAATTTTTACTTTGTAATAGCCCTATAATTTTGTTAGCCAATATTTTTTAAAATAAAAATTCTAACAAGTATTTTTATATCAGAAAATTTTCTTTTTATATATATATATATATATATATATATATATATATATATATATATATATATATATATATATATATATATATATATATATATATATATAGTGATAAAAAAAATTGGTGCACCTAAAATTATGGGGCCCTGGGTTCCCGCCCCACGAGCCCGTGCTCAAGGCCACCCCTGATTATAAAAACTACATTTTACTTTGGGTATTTAGGAGATTTATTTCGGTGACACAAGCGAAACAATAAAGGGTGTTATGAAAATTTGTCATTTCATCCTCGATTTCTGATTAATCGAAGAGATAATTGAAATGGTCATTGGTTCGATCATCTACAACAACAAAAATTTTATTTCAAAACTAACGTCAAATATCTCTTGGTTTCTGTCAAAAACCGAGGAAAAAGGTTTTTTTTTAATGCAAATTACAAATGTCCATTTTTTAATTAAAATACGAAGTTTTTTATTCTTAAAGAACAACAAACTCGGATTTTGACAAATATGATTTATCATCGTCGCTATTATTCTCGGAAAACATTAAATCCAAACTTTCATACATACTAATTACTTTTCAAGTTCAAAGGTTTTGCACGCATCCAATTTTTGATATAACATGAAAAAAAAGTTAGATATAAAACATAAAATTTTAGTTAAAAGATAAGATATTACGAAAAAACATCAACCATCGAACAATTTTTTTGTACTTTCAATCCATCCCAGAGATTTGTTCCAAGCTTTCATTATCAATGTTTTCACTATTCCTATGACAAATATTTTCATTATCAATGTTTGAGTTTTACAAGATAGCGTCCAAGATATATAGTGGTGGTATTTGTAACAACTAAATCCTACGGAGTTAATTTATAAAACATGCGGAAATAATTACTCAAAAGGGTGCCATATTTTCTCAGCATAAACATCTTTCTAGATATAAAATAAGTTAGCAGCGGAATTAAACAATTAAAACATATCTTCTTTTGTCTTATAAAATAAAATCAACTTTATTCAAATCATGAACCAAATAACGTATACAACTCGTAAAAAACATGGAATGGTCTCAACCTAAATGTTACACTATTTGAGCGACACACGGGAACTAAATAACATAGAAGATAAATGATGAAGACGGTCAACTATTTCATCCTCCAACACAAGAAACAATTAAAGCTCCTCTACATGAGTATTTCCACCACAAGCGTGAAGACAACACATAACAAACAGGGGGTGAGACTAAACAGGGGGTGAGAATACATTCACATATATTAATGGTGCATCAAACAACAAGGATAGAACAATTAGCATAGATAATAAATCGCACAATCCATCCCCAACAATAATCATTCATAAATGAAATTACGTATGCAATGTATTTATCTCCTCTACTCCAAAGCATGTGGTACCAAAGTTTTGATGTTAGAGGTATGTTACTAATTAATCCACTCGTCATTGTTTCCTATTTGGATATGAAACTTCTAACGGGATTGAAGTCCCACTTGTCACTAGACCAAAGTCCTGTCTATCTCTGATATACATGATGCATGAATGCGACAAATATAACACCTCAAATCTACCCAACGTTTATATTAAAATCAGAGTGCCAAAATTTCGACTTAACTTGAGGTATTACATTCAACTTTCAAACCAACAACGGGACAACTTGATTTTTGAACAGATACATAGCATCAAAATAAAGTAAAGGACTTCAACAAGTATTTAGTCTCAATGATTCAACTTTAATTAAGTAACTGCAGCGGAAAACAAATCAACTTAAAACAGCGAGTAATCATAGCATCTTTCAACAACTTAAATCAACAACAAAATTCTCAAAATAACAACCAAATTCAACTTTAAAGGAAATAACAACATAAATCAAAACAAACGTTCGTTTCCCCCGAGTGCAACTATCAGAGCAACGACACCCAAAAGCTACTAAATCTTTACTCCTCGTTACCTGCACATTACCAATATAAAGGCAATGGCAAAAACAAAGAAAGGGTGAGATATCGAAAAGTATAGGCAAAAGTATGATAATTGATATATTAGACATAGAATCATACAATATTCACCACATTCAGAAACAACCACAATACAACAATCAACCAAGCAACATAGCAATAACAACGACGTCAAAATGCAACTCAACATGAAACTCGACTATGAAAATGGATGTGGATCAATCGGATTACAACTCCCAACTTAATCATATGTCAGGTTATCGAGGCATTTCAACAACTTTAACAGGATGCCATCAAGGCCAACTTAATCAGGTGCCCTCAGGGCTAACTTAATCAATGCAATGTTATGCAACGTTATGCACGACATCTGAATCAATAACCTCACAACACAATCAGAACAATAACAACAGAAACAACAACTTAATCGCAACTTCAACAACTTTCAACTTTGGCCATCTAAGCCTACAACCAAAACTTGTCCAAAGTCGGGACCAAAACCAACTTATTTCGACAATACCTGCAATTCACGAAATCAACTTAATATTCCATAAAAGCAACCAACCATAATTACCTAATATATATATATATACGAACCACTGCGACGAATTTCGTTCGATTCATGGCAACTAATTATACCGTTATTTTTATCTACGCGATATTTTTATACTATTTTTATTTTTCTGCAACATCAATTTATTCAACTATACATTCCTATAAATTACTCCTACTGATATAAGTCATCCCTACATTATTAGCTTCCTGTCGAATTTTACAACTTCTGCTACTAACAATTGTTTCCTGTTACATATATTCTGTCAATTATTGGTTTCAAATCCTAAAGAATCCACTACCAATTTATCACAAATTATTCATCTAATATCTAATACTAATCTGTGTCATTTCTATGCCAAAATTCACCTAGTTATGCTAAGATTTACTAAGAACCACCAGTGACTACCCAGAAACCAAGGTCGCGTATCCATAAGCAAAGAAAATAAAAGTGGGGCCCTCAGGGGAGGGAGGCGCCCACCTCCACCTCTTCCTCACCCTTGAGGCGCCCGCCTCCACTTGCTACACACCATGGAGACGTCTGTCTCCTTATGTGGGGGGAGGGATCACCAAATTTTTTAGACCCCCGTCTCCACTATAGTTATGTTCATCTATACACCCTCATTCCTGTTCTTTCCATTTTGTAAACCCATAACACATACGAGTTATAATTTCCAACACAATTCATCATTCCATCAACATATATCACAGAATTGAATCAATGCAACATATACCAGTAATATTAGCCACAGAACAACTTAGTTTGTAAGTCTAGATCAACTGATACACCAACAAAATCACAGAAGCCACAATTCAGCACATGAACACAAAATTAGAAGTAAAATTATACAACCCTAAATCCCACATAACAACTATCATGCAATCGATTATATTAGCCGAACCCCATCCCTTACCTTTGGATTGAACGGAGCTCGAAAATTTGATCGTTAAACTGCAACTTCTAAGAATGCAACCCGCAAAATCCATACTGCTAGCAATAAACCCTTATTTCTTATTTTTCCTCTTTCTCTGCTACGTGACAGTTTTTGTGTTCTTTTGGTTTTGTTTGATAACTACTACTACTCTAACAAAACCTAATAGAAAAATAATGGGCTTCTAAAACTCATGTTTGGGTTTTACTAACTAATACCCCTCCATTGTTAATTCACACCTATAATTAAATCCAACCAAATTTATTTAATAACTCCTAAAATAAATAATAACTCTAATATTATTTATCTTACGACTTTACTCAACTTTCTACCCGATTATTAAGTAATTCCACATATCATCGCAAAATACTCAATATATTTAATTTAAAATTATTTAATTAAATACGGGTGTTACAACTAACAAATGCAATACTCGTCTCAAGTCTCTAATTGCAATACATGTAACTAGTTTCTCTTTAAACCTAAAACTCAACATGAACATCGTCAATACAAGTCCACAACAATTCTTCCTCTCTAAACTAAACATCTCAACATAACTCAACACTTTTCATCATAACTCAGTATAATAATTAAAATAATTATTTTCTCAACAATACTCATCAACAACATCAAAACAACATTAATCAACCATCAATATTCAACAAGGCATATTCATCAAACATTTAGCAATTAAATAACCAATATAACTCATACTAACTTCTAACAACTTAACTCGGATATGTATTATCAACCACTGAACTTACGTTCTAAAATGTTAACAACTTAATTCACATAGCATCTTATGAAAACAGCTCCAAAATCATTTTTCTGCTAATCTTACCTCAGATTCAAATAATTATTTAAAATATCAAATAGAGTCAAAATCAAGCAAATGAAAATGTTTAAAAAATATTAGAAAGTTTATTTTGAGAATAATAATTTTATTTTAGGACTTAAGGTTCCAATCGATACAATTTAATCAAACAATCGATACAATCTTCACCTGTTTGATATGATATTGCTCCAACAGATGTGCTATCGAACAATTTAAAGCGCTATTTGTAGTAGTGTATACTCTATAATTTAATTTACATATATAATGGATCAATGTTTTAAAAATCATATCGAACCAGGAGTTCGAACGTCAAAACGGGAACCAAAATTTCATAAACTGTTTGATATGGTTGCTTCTAGGGGTGGACAACGGTTCGGTTCGGTCCGGGTTCGGGCCCAAACTCCTGAACCGAACCAATCCACGGGTGAGCTCTTTGGGCTCAACTTCCGACCGGTTTTCCTTTCAGTTTTTTCGGGTTCGATTATGAACAGTTCGGTTAACAGTGTCGGTTTTTTCCGGTTATCTTGTTACTGGTTCAATTTAATTTTAAGCAAAAAAAACCCTATTAAATTTTTATTCTTTTAAAGGCCCACATTTAAATCATTCAAAATTTTAAAATTTGTAGTTTATTATCTTCAATCAACATTCATATTAAAAACAATTAAACTACTATATCTCATTTGTTTATTAAAAATAAAATTATCTAAAAGTAAAGCTTAAATTTTTACTAAAATTATTTTAATATTTAGTGATAAATCTATAATATTATTACAACTTATTCAAAATTGAAATTATTGTGACAGTGTTTTGTCCATATTTTCTCCAACTCATTCATGCAATTGTCCATACTTCTTCCAATTTATTCATGCAATACCTGGAATCAAATTTTTAACAAAAAATGATAAATGAAGTAATAAAATTCAAAAGTTAAGCAAAAACGGTGAATGCTAAAAATAATAACAATTCTTTTAATGATTTGGACAAAAAACAATTCAATTATTGATAAATTAATAGAATAAAAGATCATTATTAGTATTAATGATAAAATTCAAAAGTTAAACAAAAACCATAAATAGTAACAATAATCTCAATTCTTTTAATGATTTTGTAAAAAAAAAAATTCAATTAAGGATAAATTAATATTTGAATAAATGATCAGCATTTGATTTGACCTTGAACATTAAAACTCATAAATTATATTAAATCATCCATTAAACACGTATAAACAAGAGTATTGATTTATCAGAAAAATAATTTATCAGAACAAAGAAACCACATTTATCGGTACACAATAAAACCAATAATATAAATTTTGCCAAGTAGTATCATCAATCAACTCTATATAAAAAAATATTTAAAAAAAAATAGTACTTAAGGAGTGGAGACTTTATATTTACCTGAAGAACACATGAAAACTATTTATGACGATTTCTTCAGTTTGAGGACATGATTCTTTGAAGTAGTTTATGAGAAAGTTGTTATAATCTCCTGCAGAATGAGTTGTATAGTTTATGAGAACAATATATGAACATGATAATAAACAAAGAAACTAAAACACTTCTAGTATTAGTTTTATTTTCTGCCAGAATAGTATTCATCCCTGTTGCTGGAAACACAACTCATTCATAATACCCAGTCATAGATACTCTGCCATCAATACACATAAACAGATGAAAACCAAAATCACATTAAACTGTTAATGTTTTATAAAAGTTAGCTAACTTGGTCCATATAGGAAAATTTTCATATTGAAAATGAAAACAAGATTTGCCTGCATAGACAACAAGGCAATAGTCAAACTATATTATCATGATAGTAAACCAGCTTTTCAAACAAGCATAGGAAAATGAACAAGTTCTAAACTAGTTAGAAAAAAATAGAAAAAAACTTCAGCAACTATGTAGTTATAATACAACCTGGCCTTAAGTATTAAGCCATATCTTTGTCATTAGGAGCATATAATTTCTGGAAACTTTAGTGATCTTTCAAGCTGCAAAAAGATTATGCAAATTAGTAAACAACCTAAATAACTTATATAGAAAAAACCTAAATAACAACCATTATGAACTTAAAAATCAACAAAATCTAACCTTTTGTGAGATTTACTTTGATCCAAGTAGAACCACCTCTTCTTGTATCTTCAAGTCAGTTCAACACCTGAAATCTAACAGTTCAACATACTTCAAAAATTTTAAAAAATTATAAATCCCTAATGATATAATAAAAACATAAATTTCACTTTAAATTCAAAACTTAGTTTTGACAATAATTTGATGAAAACCTCCATCAAAACCTCAAGGAAAATTACCTGAGTATATGTTGTTTAGCATATACAACAATAGACTTGTCAACCTACGTAGAAGAGAAAAATATATATAATTTTATCATTGTTGGAGAGGTGAATCTGTAAACTAAGAAAAGGTGAACTAGTTAAGAAAAATCTGAGTTTTAACATTTTATAATTTGATCCAACACAATCAATAATGGAGGAAATTGCAACAAACAGTATAGTCCAAAACACTGAGTTAAAGAAAAACACCACACAAAACTGCATTTTAGAATGGAGTTAAAGTATTAGATAAATAATAATAATAATTACAGTACTACACCAAATAATAACATAACACCAAATATTAACATTAATAGTCAGCAAGCATTAGGTATTCATCAAGAGCCAGCATTGACACATGAAGTTCATAGTCAGTAAAACAGATTATGACACTTTAGCAATTTGCCAACAACAATAGCTAGCAATATATCAGAAAAATTAAGAAAGAAATGCTTAACTAGGTAGTTTATCATATCAGACCTTGTCACATACCAACACTTGGTTGATGTAGCTTTGCAAAGTCAAAAAATCAAAGGATCAGATAGATTCAAATATAGAGTTCTAAGGAGAGGAAAATCTGATTTCATTAGATTTCACTATCTACCTGCAAATCATCAAAACAAATATTAACGAAGATAAAAATCGAACTCAAAAACATAAGATCAAGTAATACACAAGACAAAAAAATAAAATATAAACACAAGATACAAATCTATTTTAACCCTAATCCCAAACTTTTTTCGCTAAACCATAAACTATTCCACTGACCCTTAACCCTAATCAGAAATAAAAAGTTATAAATCATTTAGAAGTTCAGCAAATCTAAATCCTTTTTAAAAATCCCAAACTCTAACTATAAACCATAAATTATCATGACAAGATAGAAAAATGATGAACAGATTGATGATGATTTAGATGCATGGTGATGTGAGAGACCATGATGAGAGCGACGATGATGAACATAAATGATGGTGATGTGAAAGACAAAGAGAGGGGATGCGACACAAAGAGGTAATATGGAGGTAATATGGAGGTGGCGAGGTTTGAGATGGGAGAAGAAAAGAGGGGAACGGCGCATTAACAAAGAGAGTAAGAGGACTACTCTGTTTATACTAGGGTTTCATAATGGATTGAGCCATACTTTTAAGACATATGTTCATGGACTCGGTCGGTTTCGGATTCCAACGGGCCCAAAAATAAAAACTGAAACCGACCAAAATAAACCGGCTAGACCCTAACAAGTGAACCGACTATCCGTTCAACCGAACCGAACCGATCCATTGAGTCAAAATATCTTCGGATTCGGTCGGAGACGGTCGGGTGGTGTTTCTTTGTCCACCCATTTGCTTCAATAGATGTGCTATTGAACAATTTGGAAACGACCAAAATTGGTCAAAACATGCAAATCAGTGAATTAGATGTTTTAGAATACCGGTCGATTTGAAAAACAAGAAGATTAAATGCATGCTTCATTAATTTTTTTTAAAATTAAATTTAAAAATAATGTTTAATATAATTTATTTTAGAAAAAATAATATGTTACATATATTTAAAAAAAATATTCACGTGCATATTTTTCCGCATATATATATATATATATATATATATATATATATATATATATATATATATATATATATATATATATATATATATATATATATATACGACTCAAGTGGGAACACTTGGTTATTATGAGAAATGAGAACAATAAATCACAGCCATTAAATTTTGATTTGTTGATTTTAATGAACTGGATTGGTTTCTCTTTCTATATTGATTTAAAATAAATATTAAGGATCTTTGGAAGAAAAATCAATCCAGTTCATTAAAATCAACAAAATCAAAATTTAATGGTCGTGATTTATTGTTCTCATTTCTCATAACAACCAAGTGTTCTCACTTGAGTCGTCCCCATATATATATATATATATATATATGGGGACGACTCAAGTGAGAACACTTGGTTGTTATGAGAAATGAGAACAATGAATTACGATCATTAAATTTTGATTTTGTTGATTTTAATGGACTGGATTGGTTTCTCTTTCTATGTTGATTTAAAATAAATATTAAGGATCCTAGAAAGAGAAATCAATCCAGTCCATTAAAATCAACAAAATCAAAATTTAATGGTCGTGATTCATTGTTCTCATTTCTCATAATAACTAAGTGTTCTCACTTGAGTCGTCCCATATATATATATATATATATATATATATATATATATATATATATATATATATATATATATATATATATATATATATATATATATATATATATAACTTATTAAGTAGGAGCATTTTAAAATGAGAGATGAGATAAACAAATATCTACCAATGAATTAATTAAAAGTTATTTAAAAAAAGTCGATTTTTAGTCCCTATAAAATTACTTTTGCACTCACTTTTAGTCCCTCTACAGGGACTAAAAGTGAGCGCAAACATAATTTTATAGGGACTAAAAGTCAATTTTTTTTATAGGGACTAAAAACCTAAATTGAGATATTTACAGGGACCAAAAACTTATTTAACCATATATATATATATATATATATATATATATATATATATATATATATATATATATATATATATATATATATATATATATATAAATGGCGTAAATAAATTCAAAAAGTTAAAATTTGTTTATAAATAAAAATGGAGGGATTATAATACTGCTCTTGATTTCTTTTTATATATATCAGCTGCTCTTGATCTTAAATTCAAAGACTCTTATTAAATTGGAAGAAAAAAAGTCTTTTACTAGAAAGACCTATACATGTGGCACACCGTAGCCTGAGCCCTATTTCAAACATAAATATTAAAGATATCTATCATCTAAGAAAATTAAGTACGTTGGAAATTCCCATTTTGCACTGCTGCTCATACATAGCGCCATGTATATGTCTTCATATGCTTCCATTTGTTTTTGGTTTAGAAAATACTACTGCTTTGTTCCATTTGCATATCATTAAACTCAGTTTTAATGCACTTGTTTCTTCTCTCTCTCTCTCTCTCTCTCTCTCTCTCTCTCTCTCTCTCTCTCTCTCTCTCTCTCTCTCTTCACTATCCATCTCTTCTACTTTTTCCTCTATCTCCTCTCTTTCTAAACTTCTTGATTCTTCTTCTTCTTCTTTCGTACAAGCCGTACTTTGAAAAATAGAGTAGAGGCTTTTTCTTTCTTTTCACGAGACTAGAGATCAAATCATCATATGTTACTAAACTCATTTTTCTATATTTCAAATTCTTTGTATGGGTCTTACCATTTTTTTACTATCTCAACCTATTCTTTTATCTTATCCTTAACAAATCTGTTGAAATGTTTAAACTATTTTCTCTCAAAATATGAGTGAATATGTTCTATAATATACCTCACTCTCTTTTCTTTTCATCTTCTTCAATTTTGTTATAAAACTTTGATGCTCATATATGAGATGTGGGTTTGTTGTATCATTACCTTTGTAGTAAGGATTGTCAAGTGTGCTAAAGGGTTTGTTAAGTGTGCTTAAAAGATAAACACACAAAAGTGTGAGATCTAGTCAAAGATAACTATTAATAACATAAATGAAATACATATTTTTAATACAATTAAATTTTATTTTGATAGTTACAAATTAAAAAATGATTTTAATCCAAACAATCCAAATAAATTAAGTAAATGATCATTGTTATTCTTTAATATATCTAAACACAAATTAATCTATATTAAACTCACTTTTAATTAAAGTAAATTCTATCAAACACACTCATAATATTTTAGAGATAAAAAGTTTGTATTGTAAAATTTATATAATTTAATAAATCTTTTTTTCCCAAAATGTTTTTATTTTTTATTAACTTTATTAATTTAAGCACAATTTAAGATGATATGCTAGAGTAGTATAGATAGGGAAAGGTTTGTACTTTGTAGGATTGTAGCATTAAATAATACAGTACACTATGTGATTAGATTATAATTAAGTTTCAATTTTTCAAGAAAGTGAATTAGTCCAAGTTGATTTTGCTCGATGGTCCAAAAGATACAGTATAATATAATGATAATTGTAGTTGAATAGTACTTGGAAAGAGTCTTATTGATAAAGTTGATTTCACTTCATCACACTCTAAAATAGAAACTTCTCTCCTCTTTCCTCTCCTCTCCTCACTCACTACTCGCTCTTCTTATGGGAAAAGCATTATGTTGGTTTCGCGGTTTCATGATAATAATAATAATAAAATTATTATATTAAAATAAATAATAAAACATTTTTATAAATAAAAAAACTCTATTAATTACTAACACAATTTCACATTTCATTGTAACTTCTTTCTTACTACACAGGGCCGTCTTTGAGGGCGTGCAAGGCGGGCTACCGCACAGGGCCTCAAATTTTTTACGGTTAAACTGTTACTAAATAGGGCCTCATAAATCTTTACCACTATTAAAATAGGGATAAATAGGCCTCTAATTTTTTTTTGTTATGGTTAAACCATGATTAATCTACACAGGGCCTCCAAAAAATTGAGACGGCCTTGTTACTACATTAAACCTTTTTATAAAAAAAAAAAAAAACTCTACTAATTACAAACACGATTTCACATTTCATTGTAACTTCTTCCTCACTACATTGATGAGTATTTCTATTGTTGTTATGTGACAACTGATACAATTGCTCATGTTAATGTCTTCATATCTTGCACAAATATTTTATGCATAAGAGTTTTCATATTTTTCAAAAAAATATGCTTTTGTTCTAATATTTTTTTAATTTTTAAAAGTACTAAACAAACAAAAAATAAAACTAACTTAAAATTTAGAATTTAAAAAATGTTCAATAATTTTGATGGTTACTAGAATAATTATTACTTTTAAATAATTTTGAGGGTTATCAAAACAAACTAAAATAGTTTTCATATTTTTTATTATAAATATTTAATAATTTAATGTCACAATAACTTAATAAACAAAAATAAAATTAAAGTAACTTTAAGATTTAGAAAATAAAAAATCGTTTTATATTTACTAAGCTATATGTTTTGCTTTGTGTTATTAATGCATTGAATGGTATTAATAACATATTTCTTTTTTATTTATAATTTCAATATATTATTACTTTTATAATAGGAACATGAAGTTATTTACACGGGGACATGAAGTTATTGATCAAAGTAATATGTGTACACGAAAACATGAAGTTACTGATTAAAATATTAATTATTAACGGGATATGAAGTTACTGATCAAAATATTTTTTATTAATTATACATTTAATTATTATTTTTTCAATGATAACCAGATATTTTCTATTAAAAAATATACATCTAAAACAAATGCGCGTCTCGTATCAGATTCCGTGTGAATGCACGAGTTTGTTATAAATTCTAATAAGGTACTCCCTCCGTTTTTTATTATAAGTCGTTTAGGAAAAAAAATTATATTTAAATATAAGTCGTTTTACAATTTCAATGAATAATTAATGTTATTTTTCCTATTATATCCTTAAATATTTATTATTCTATCTTCTTTCAATTATATAAATTTATCTTCCACATGTCCTTAATGAAGGATAATCTTGTAAAAATCTTCATAATTTCTCATTTTCATACAACAATTATTATTTTAGTCTAAAACGACTTATAATAAAAAACGGAGGGAATAAATTAGAAAAGGAATTTTTATATTATAGAGTTGACGGGCCATTGTGATATATCCATAATCAAGAGAGAAGGAAACCATTTTATATTATATTTTTCTATTCCTTATTGCATTTTATTAACATCACTAAGAATACAAAGCTATAATTAGTAACATCACATTAAATAACAACTCATGAAAATTATTCAAGAGTGTGTTTTGTACTCTATTGAATTTGATACTCATATTCAAAAGCATACACAGAAACCATAATAACACTTTGGTTTTTTACCACGATTGCACATATTTTTGCGACAATCAGCAACTGTAACACATTCATTATCCCACGCTGTAATGAAAACAAGAAGAAGAGAATTTAATTAAAATAGGAAAAAGTATTATGTATAGAGAATAAAGAAGAAATTTGAAAAGCATAAAAATGACTTACGATTAACATTCGAGATTACAAGAGTGACAGAAAGAAAAATGAACATAATATAAACAAAATTAATTAATTTTGCCATACTTTCCACCCTCAAGTTTTGATTTATAAATCTTATATTCTTCTTACATCTATTTAATTGTAGTAGTTTTTAATATTAATAGATTTTTTTACCCATACAACTTATAGAGTTTCAAAAAAAACTTCTAAAATTTTTAATTATTATGAAATGTCTCTTAATTACACTGATGTGTCGTCTTTGTCTCTTTATAAGATAATTGTTATGAACGTCAAATAAAAAAGTTATCAATCATAATAATTAACTCTCTTTTTTTATACCAAACTTTGAATATTTGATAACCTTTCATGATATAAAAGAAAAATTCACAAAACAATAATAACATTAGAAGTAATATTAAATTCTCTGAACTATATCCATACATTGTGTTAAAGCTTTTAGAATATTTAATGAGGTTACATAAAAAAAAAAAACTTAACAATAATAAAATTTTGATTATTTAATAACCTTTATAATAAAAACGTGAAAATCACAAAACAATGACAATATTATTAAGAATATTTAAATGTATCTAACTTCATTAATAGGTTGTGCTTCACTCAGCACACTTGGTCAAGAAGTTTAGGTAGAAAACATATAGCGTATTAAAAAAGAAATCGCGCGTCGGAATGATTAAGTAGAATTTGTACAAGTTTAACGTCTAATGTCAGAATGACTACTATTATGCTTTTCAGGCTCAAAAATAACATTTCAATATTTTATACAATTTTCTGTTTTATTTTGTTTTGGAGTAAAAGCATATTAGAGTTTCTTTTTTATGTATTTAAACATTCTTAGGAGTGGTCTTCAAGATTATCTTTTATCATACTAATATTAAGTACTTTTTCTATTTGATGGATTCAAGATTTTATGTGGCATGTTTGTCGCTTGGAAACCCGTGCTTTCATTCTGGGCTTAGTGTTTGTTAATCCGTAGTGTTTTTGATTGTGTCAGGTGGCAACAGAGCATGTATTGTCCTATTTCTTTTAGTAGCTTGATCAACCATGGGAGATCGATCGATGATCCAAGCAAATCTTTAGAGAATTAACGCGACTTTTACCACGACTAGCTCCTAAATGCTTTAATAGAACACATGGCGGCTTTATCAAATCAAGTGAACAACACCAACAACAATGAGAATCAGCAAAGAGGCAGGGGAGGAGAACATAATAGGTTATGCGGGGTGGAATTAATCGTCTTTATAATACATATATTAAGTGTCTTCATGGCAAGAGAAGTGTAGTATAATACACAACTGAGTTCTTTTATTTTTCTTAGCGCAATAAATTAGGAGAATTAGAGATCCAAAAAATGGCTCGATATATTAGTGGCTTAAAGGGATCCTTGCAGGAGAAGATGGATTTATAAACTGTATGGACAATGGCTAAGGCCTCCAGTCTAGCTTTGAAGGCATAATTGATGGGAAATCCCATCGAAATTTCTCATCTTTTAAAAGTTATTCCATCCATAATAACTTTGAATTAGTTGGCGACAAGAAAAAGAGTGCAACAACCAAGAATCCCAACCTTGGAAATAAGGGGGCTAGCAGCTCTAGTAGTGTGAAGCAAGGTAAAACACCAGTCCAGGGATAAAATAATCTATATACTAAACCTACCGGAGACGTGTGTTATCATTGTAATGAAAGAGGTCACAAATCAAATGTTTATCCAACATGAAGGATTATTGTTATTATGGAAGAAATAGAGGGGGAAGAGGAAAGAGAAAGATTTCCAGTTGAGAACGGTGAATATTTAGAGGTTGAGTTTATAGAGAGAATTTGATGAACGGGTAAATTTTCTGTTGCAAAGAATTTTACTAGCATCCAAATATGAAGGGCATTGCAAGAATTTGTCCAAAACACACTGCATTATCAAGAACAAAGTGTGTAATTTGATCGTGGATAATGGCATTATAGAGAATATGGTGTTGCAAAAATTGGTAAATTATTTTAAGTTGTCCACAGAAATCCACAAGAAGCCATGCACCTTTGGTTGGGTAAGCAAGGACTCCCATGTTCGAGTAATGCTAGTCTGCAGAGTTCTTGTCTCCATTGAAAAACATTATAGAAAGAGGAACTTTGTGATGTTCTTGATGTGGATGTTTGTCATATTTTACTAGATAGACCGTGGTAGATTGATAATTATATCACTTATCGAGGACGGGATAACTTGATGATGTTTACATAGGGAACATATAAAATTGTTATGGCTCCTATTTTGCACTTTGATAAAAATCTAGGAGGAAAAAAGTTTACTTTCTTGGCAATGACACATATTGAAAAGGAGCTTGGTGTGGCCATTAAAGAAACTGGATGTTCCTTTCTAGTGGTGATTGAATGGATGATGAGTGATGTAAAGGAGGAAACAACAATTCTAGAAAAAGTATTAGAGATCCTTGAGGATTTCAAGGAGTTGATTGCACATGAACTACCAAACAATTTACCTCATATGCGAGATATTCGGCATCAGATTGATCTCATTCTAGTTTCTAGCATACTAAACCTTCCTCACTTTTGTATGTTCCCTGAGGAGAATTAGATTTTACTGGAGAAAATTGAGGATTTGTTGAAGGGAGGATTAATTTGTGAGAGCATGAGTCCATGTGAAGTACCACTGCTTTTGGTCCCTAAGAAGGGGAATCTATGGTGACTGTGTGTTTATAACAGAGGCCATTAATAAGATAATTATTAAGTATAAGGGTCATGCTAACATGTGTCCTAAGGGCACATGTTAAAGATACTATAATTAGAAAAAGTTAAATGTAATTAAATGCAATAAAGTCAAATTTAAAGTTTCGATACATTGAATGCACGCGTTTCAAGAAAAAAATTCTAGAAATATCTCATTAACTTGTGCCCTTAGGGCACATGTTAGCTTTTCCCTAAGTATAATTCCCAGTTTGGAAGACATGCTTCATGAGTTCGCAGGTTCTAAGGTGTTCTCGAAGATATATGTGTGTAATCGATATCATCATGTAAAAATTATAGTTGCGGATGAATAGAAAACAATTTTCAAGAGCAAAGATTGATTGTATGAGTGGTTGGTGATGCCTTTTGGGTTGTCAAACGCCCCCAGCACCTTCATGAGATTGATGAATCATGTTCTGTGTCAATTTGTTGGTTCATTCGTAGTGGTTTATTATGATGATATTCTGATTTATGGTTAAACCAATAAAGAGCATCTGGAGCATGTGAGACATGTGTTGCAAGTCTTATAGCAGAACTATTTGTACATTAATATGAAAGAGTGCACATTCAGCACCAACAAATTGGTCTTCTTAGGCTTAGTTGTTTGTGATGAAGGGATTCAGTTTAATGAAGATAAGGTGAGTACTATCAAGGATTGACATGCACCTAAATTAGTGACTGAGGTTTGTAACTTTCATGGTCTGGCCACTTTCTATAGGAGGTTTATCAAAAACGTCAATACTACCATTGCACCTATTACTGAATGTTTGAAGAAAGGGAAGTTCAATTGGGGGGTTTGAGGAGAAGCGGAATTTTGCATTGGTTAAAAAGAAACTATGTACCGCCCTAGTATTAACACTTCCTAATTTTGACAAATTGTACCAAGTTAAATGTGATGTTATTGGAGTGGGAATAAGAGATGTGTTGTCTCAAGAGAAGAAACTAGTGGCCTTTTACAGCGATAAATTAAGTGATGCTCGCCAGAAATGGAGTACTTATGATCTGAAATTCTATGTAGTCCTTAGAACTCTGTGCCAGTGGGAACATTATCTGGTTCAGCAGGAGTTCATTTTGTTCGCTGACCATTAAGTTTTGAAGTTTCTTCACAACCACAAGGTGATAAACAAGATGCATGCTCGATGGGTGAGTTTTCTACAGGAATTTCCTTTTATTATTCATCATAAGCCAGAGGTTCTTAACAAGGTTTAAGGTTCATTGAGTAGGAGAGCTTCCTTACTAATCACATTAGCGCGGGAAATAATAGGCTTTGAGTGCCTGAAAGAGTTGTATGAAAGTGAAATTCAATTCACGGATTTATAAACCAAGTGTAGTGGAAATCATCCTTGTGCAAATTTTCATATTCGAGATGGTTAACTTTTTAAAGGGGTTGACTATGCATTCCTTGCTCATCTTTAAGAGAGAGAAGTTAAATCAAAATCTAGATGGAGATGATCTTAAGAGTCATCTGGGTCGAGACAATACCATTTCTAGCATAGAAGAGACATATTATTGGCCACACTCGAGGTGGGACGTTAGTGCTATAGTTAGGAGATGTTATACTTTTTAGGTTTCTAAAGGCCAAACTCAAAATATTGGTCTTTATATGTCTTTACCTATTCTTGATGATATTTGGAAAGATTAAGCCATGGATTTTGTGATGGGCTTGCCTCGTACTTAATGAGGTGCAGATTATGTGTTTGTTGTAGTAGAGAGATTCTTAAATATTCAAAATATATCACACTTGTTCTTTTAGCCTAACCTGTTAGTCAAAGTTAATGAGGTAATATATGTGGCATTGATGTGGAATATGAAATGGCTACATGTGATTTTATTTTTCCAAGGTGGAAAACGCATACATTCCAACCAGACATCTAACCCAAAAAAACATAACTTGTCAAGCATTATTTGTTTTAAGAAAACATATTAGGGAGACTCGAGCGATTAAAGAAAACACATTGACAAAGGAAAACATGAATGCTTTAGAAGGCAAAGTGAATGATGAAGAGGTTGTTGTTTATACTCAAAGTGATAATGATAGTGATGATGTGATTTATATTCATGGTATTGCAATGGATGTAGCACTTGAAGACTTTGATGAATGCAGTGATGAAGAGGTTGATGTTGGAACATAAAGTGATAATGATCGCAACAATGTGAGTTATAATTATGATAATGCAATGGATGAAGAATTTGAAGACTGGGATGACAATACAATGAAATTTAAAGATGGAATATCGATTCAACAATTAAGGATAATGTATAACCAGTACAAGGTATGGAGGTTGGTATGAGACCTCATTTATCGATATTGTACATTTGTTATGGTTTCTTAAACTTTTAATTGATAATTTTGGAGGTATTAGTCATTATTATCACATATAGACATTTATCTCCAATCAACAAAAGCTACAAACTAAGGCTAAGTGTATGACCTAAACAATACTTAGTATTTCACAATCATTTTAGCAAAGTGCATCTATTCAAAAGAAAATACCAACTAAGAAGAAAACACTAACAAAAAATGAAATTCCAAAAAGAAGAAAATTTAGTATTTTGTATAGGTTTTGTTATTTTGTTAGGTTGTTGCTTTTGAATGTTGGTTTGGAAATCATATTGGATGTTATTTGAGCATTGTTGTTAATGGATGTTGTAAAATGATCACTCAATTTAATAGATGTACTTTTGAATGTTTTGAAAGGTTTTGATTATGAATGATCTTCCTTTGAAAATTTATTCTACATCACATTCAAAAGAGTAAATCCTTGTTGAATTTCTGAAAAAACATAATCTACATAACAAACCAAGTTTTAAAATCATTCAGTGGTTGAAATTCTATAAAAATCAAATTAATGATTAATCAAATTAACAAAATAAATCGCTTACACTGGACAATCCGACATTTTTTTCCAAAATTTGTAATTGTGGTGGCCCATCAAACCCCGAAAAAACCCCACCTCGAAAATAAGGTGTCTATCGTTATTTGCAGTTTGAATAAACCATCGAATTAGAAGTATGATTGTTGTCTCTACAATTACAATATGATTTTGAAATGGGAGAAGTATGTACAGGATCCATTGTAATCACTTGATTTGAAAATTCAAGTTTTCAATATGAAAAGGTTCAAGGTTATATAGATATATTTAAAATTATGAGAGAAGGAAACAATCTGTATTATATTTTTATGCCTCAATTCACATTATTAATATAACCTCAAGGTACAAATTCAAAGCAAGATATCTAAAATTAAATTAAATTATTAGGGGCCAACTCATTGAATATTCTAACACAATATTAATTTTTTTGTACTTTATTGGGTTTGTCATTCATATCATATGAGTAGTTATTCAAACACATATACAACGGGAAAAATAACACTTTGGTGTTAAACCACGCGCACACAAATTATTTGGACAATCAGCAACAGTTTCACACTTAATACCTCCAGCTATATTAAAAAAAAAGAAGAAAAAAAAATGTTACTAAAATAAGAAAAAATGTTGTGTAGAAAGTAAAGAATTTTTCTTAAATGAACAAAAATGGCTTACCATTGACGATGGGTGTAAAAATAAGGAGAGAAAAATATATGAACATAACATAAACAAACTTAATAAATTTTTCCATACTTTCCACCCTCTAAATGAAACGAATGAATCATATAGAAAATGATTTTATCTCTTCATGATTTATAAATGTCATGTTCTTCATTTATCAATTAAATATTTTTATTAATATTTTAAAAATGACAAAATAATTTTTTGTCCAGTATGTTAATCTAAAGGTTTATTTTGGTCCTTCAATTTTAAAAAATTTCATATTGATTCCTTAACTCTTCAAAATATATCATGTTGATTCTTTTTATCTAATTAGGGACGAAAAAACTCAAAAATCGACAATCTCAACTACGATAAAAAAGATTAAAATGGTACATTTTGAAGATGTAAGGGACCGATATAAAACTTTTTGAAGTTAAGGACCAAAATAAACCCCAAAATTAACATACGGGACTAAAAATGATAAATTTTCTTTAAAAATTAAACTGGACCATACGGTTGAACCAGTTGGACTGTGAACCAAAAATGAATTTGATTTGATTATATTTACTAAACAATTGGTCAGAAAAACTCAATATAATATTGGAAAAATTAAATTGAACCGTTCCAAACTATTTTCAGAAAACCAAAGCTAGTTTTTGAAATAATCAATTTTGTTAAAATATATTATATCAATTAAAATTTTAAATTTTATCACGGCGTCATAGGTATTTTTTATTTCAGCCACACTTCATCATCACCATGTCGTTCCTTTCAAAGATAATCACACAGTTTTATTTTCTTTTTGTCCTAAACACAATTTAGGTCGTTACTATTCACTTAAATATTATTCACCATCATTCAATTTATATTTTTTTCACCATCGTTAGCTTAATATTGACCATCTTTGTTTAATTGTGACTTTCCCTTGATCGTTTAACTCGCATCCACTCATCATAGTCCTACATTTCTTTATCTTTCAACTTTATACTTTTTTTAGTTTTTTGTTTCATCTGATATTGAAGTAAATATATTGTTCTATTTATTTTTGGTATTCTATCTGGCGTGATATATTTGTAAAAACCAACAATAGGGATATAGGACCAGACCTCATCAGGCTTTCACCCTGAAATATGTCATTTAGGCATGATTTCCACTTATTATGTGGCTTTCCCTTAAGAAAAATGTGGATGGTAACATGTACGTAGTCCATAACCGTGTGTGGAAGAATTCATGACCATGATTGTCTAAGAAGTAGGCAGTCAACAGGCTCCCTGGTCAAGGTTGAGTGTATACTAGTTTTTAGGATTCCATAAATCCATACCCATAAGCCTTTTCTCTCTCTCTCTCTCTCTCTCTCTCTCTCTCTCTCTCTCTCTATATATATATATATATATATATATATATATATATATATATATATATATATATATATATATCAACCTAAGATTTGAGAAAAGCAATCTATTATTCAGCGAAAATACCCCATTAGCGGAGCTTCTCACCCTCGTGAGCTTGCTCTAACCCTACAGAAAACACCTCCAAAACAGAGCTTCTCACCACCGTGAGCTTTCTCTAACCGCCACAAACTATCAATCCTTTGGGCACCCGTACCATCCTTGGAGGTCAAACATTTGTAATTTTTTAGCATGTATAGTGTTATCCATCATGGGGCCCTGGTAAAATTGACTTGGGTCACACCTTCCATTATACCACCACTTTGACAGTCACCAAAGTCTCCCTTCCTAGCTCCAACCATCCACAATCATGGTCTTTGAAGATGAAATGAATTAGACTCTTCAAAGAGAATTGTGGCATTGAGACCATTCAAAAATCATAAAAATTGAGAGAGTTATGGCCTTTGGAAGTTGATGAAACTTACTTGAAAATCTCATAGATGACCTATAATCTTTTCAAATCTTAAATGTTTTCACATTTTGCACCTTGAAACAAAGTTGTAGTAGACATCCTCAAGAGTATTGTAAAAAAAAATGAGCTCGAGGAGATAAAAATTGACCAAGTTAGGATCCTTGAAAGTTGGCAAACCCTTATTACCCTAAACACAAGGTAACCTGTAATGTTTCTCAAATTTTAATGATTTTCTTTACACAATTGGATCTAATCATGTGAAGAGAAGTTGTTGGAAATGATTAGAAGAGCACATAGCAAAAAGAATCAACTCAAGATGATGAAAATTGATAGAGTTATGCTCTTGTGATCATAGAATCAAATACTTGCCAAATTAGGTCAAACTTCTTGAATCAAATTTGAATCTCTTGAACTTTTCTTGCATTATAAGGCGTGAGGAGATATATAAGACCTTGAAATGATATTTTCTTGAAGCACAATTGATGATGAGACTCATAGCTTAATGAAACTTGTTGAAGAAAGCATGGAATTAAACACATGAACCTATGGGGTTTCTTGATGAATCAAGCCACATGATCTTGAGATGAACTTGATTAAATGAAATTAAGAGGTACTAAAGACATAACATTTTGATGATAAGGATGTCTCTTTTGAAGTCTAAGTCATCAAGCTTTCATGGATGACCAGCTGATTGAGAGTCGATCCTCAAAACCCTATGCAAGCGGGAGTGAAAGCATTATGGATTGTATGGTCTGTAGCAGGCGGCTTCATATGCTTCTATAGAAATCTTGGAACTTTATTGTCAACACTTGCGCATATAGCAAGTTTCTTTTTCTCTTCGGAGCCAGAGTCTCTCCATTAAGCTTTTCTCTTTTTTGAAAATGGTGAACCTTAGTTAGTATGTGATTTCCACTTCTTCTCTCATAATCACTAGAGGATACCTCCCAATCCTGTGTATGTGTGGGAATTGTGGAGCTTATTCATATGGTGTAAACGTTCTAGTCGGGATGGGCTCTATAATGGTGGTCGACTGGGCGTAAGAGGCTGCCCCATGTACACTATTGTTTCTTGGAGGAGAAAATCGGAAGTTCTCTTTAACTCTCAAGATCCTATCAGCCAAGACTTGTGAATTTTGTTGATGGATCAAGTTGTACATGTTATTCAATAAATCAGGTGCTCCTTGCATAGACTGACTTACAATAGTTGAAGATCGGGAAATGCCTCATGTACAAGTGCTAGGGTTGGAAGAGAGGGTGATTTGATGGCTTTCCTTGGATTGTTTTCTAGAGGACGCTCGAGGGAGTCAGATCTTCCAGCATTGGATATGATGGAGAGGTCACTATGACTGGACCTTCAGCTTCTAGAGGAAGTGATTGAGCTATGGTTGCACCAGCTTTCGCAAATCGAGTGTTTCTTGATGTTGACATAATCTTAAAAAGTTGATATCAAAATAATTGGAGAATGGATCAATGATTCAGCGGACGAAGATCAAAATTTTGGATCTTCGACAAAAAAATGTAATTTTTTGTATAAATTCGAGTAAATCAAAGATAGTTTTCCATAGGCGGCGTTAGTGTTCTATTTAGGAACAAGATTTTTCGGTGAAGGAGGAGGTGATGATTTACTACGGTGCAGTTGAGCTTCCAGTGCGATGGAGAAGTGGCTGACCTGCAAGGTTAGGACTCAAATGCCCAACTTAGTAAGAGCATGAGAATGTGAATGAATTTAAATACTTAAGAATGACATGTTTTTCCTATATATTGGAGGTCGTTCAAACTGCATGCGAGGGATATGACTCGATGTGCGAACAACCGTCTGATTGATCTAGACATCGGATGATGCATCAGAGGGCAGAGTTACCTACTTTGGGTGAGAACAAGGGAACATGTGTTCGTCGCGCTTACTACCTTCACTTTGCTACTAAGTCTTTTGTCTTGGACCTTATGAGCGACACTGAACAATACGTTTTGAATTCATTTTGCAATTATTTGATTCGGCCCTTCTTGACATGAACATTGTGTAGATTAACTAGCTAACTTAAACCACATTTGTTTGAGCAATACGAACCGATAGTCATCCTTTGAAAATCATAATGAGCTGAAGAGCCTCTTTAGTACCAAAAGAGAGAAAGAATTCTTTTTTTTTCTACCATTGAATCTCTAGTATATCACTTGATCTGATGGTGAAATTTAGCAATCCAATGTTGATAATAACCTTATACGTTGTACATCCACTTCACTTATGCATCATAGAACAATCTCTGAATGTAACTTTTTGAAAAGAATTTGTGTCTTTTGATTAGGTAAGGAAATGTAAGTAGGACCCGAATTGCACGGCAAAAAAACTTTAGTAAGTTAACTCGTTGTTTTGTTGCTTATAAAAAGAAAAAAGTATCGCATATGCTGGAAAGCAACCTCTACTCTTATTTTATATATATATATATGCTATGGTTCTCTTCTCTAACCAAAGCCATGTGATGCAGATTCTTCTTTTGTATGCAATCACTTGTTTATCTCAATATATTTCTTCAATTAAGGTTAAAGGTAGATTCGTCATGCATCGGTTTAGTTTTCAATGTATCTTTTGTTCTATTTTTTTTGGAGAAAATGAAATTGATTCTATAATATATAATTTATTTTGACATATTCAACTAAAATGAAACTATTAACTTTAAACATTCACAATGAAACTCTATTTTAGGTGTTTAAAAGGATTTTGCAACATCCTAAAAGGATGGCAATTGAATTCATGTCAATGTCAAGTGGGTATTTACTATTAACAACTCAAAAAATAAATTAAAATATAAATTAAAATAATTATTTATTAAAATAAACAATACATGAGTAATTTATAATTAAATATTTACTTTTACACTTTAATATCCATTAAGTATATAAGACTAAAACATTAAACATTAGATAGAATTTAATTAAAATACTCAATAAATTTCAACAAAATAATCCATTTGAATGATGATACATTGATGGTATAAAAAATTTCACACTGAAAGTGCATATTAATTAATTTCTAAACACTAATATGATTTTTTTAACTTCATACATGGAGACGAGTTTTATAATATTTTGGTCAAACTCAAATCATTTATTTTAGAGTTAAAAATAGTCACGGTGTAAAATTATTTTCCACTATTATCCAATAAAAAATTATCATTTAACAATATCATATAATTTATTTAAAAACAATTTAAAAATATGATGGTGAAAATAAATGAGAGAAGACGGATTCAGAACCATAAAAGGCAAACATAGAGAAAGTGTGGCCAATTCATTGATACCTCCAAAATGGGTAATGTTAAATCGGATAATATAAAGTTGATCTGTACCCATTATTAACTTTACATGCACACGTATATTATAATAAAAATAAAAATAAAAAATATTAAATAATAATAATATAAAAAGGTGTAATTAACTTTATGTAAACGGCCCATGTGAGTGGTGGGGCAATCAAAAAACTGACTCCACAAAGACTTACTTTATAATTTCTTAATAATTAAATATACACCCCCCAACTATATTAAAATAATAATTAAACAAATATGCATTATTGGTTCTTCAATTTGTTTTTTTAGGGACCCAAACCGGAAAAGAAGGAGCTTTCTTATATACCCTTTCCTATTCTTTTCCAATTAATAATCATTCTTTCTCCAAAGGCTCCTATTCTTTTTTTCAACTTTATTGTAAAAAGAATTATAAAATAATAATAACTAGGTTCTTTTTTTCCCACCAAATAGGGTTTGTATTGTAAATTGAAATTTGAATATGTACCAATTTTGATTCATTAGAATGAAGAAGAACCAAAAGGTGCCCTATGAGGAATACCTTTTCTTCTTCTTGCATTTAAAGGAGGTGGAGGAGGCGTGACTGGATACATATCTTGTGTTGAGCCTTCACGCAATTCTTCTTCTGATCTACTACTTGATACCCCCTCCATTCTCATTGCTTCATTCTTACCCCCCTCCATGGCAAAGCTTGCATCTCCATTTTTCTTTATTCTTTCAAGCTAAGGCAATTATTCAAAAAATAATATTTGATTAATAATTAATAAAATGCATGATCCAATTATTTGTATGACATGCCATGTTCCCCATCAATGCACTACAAATGTATATCACGTGTGACTTTACAAATAATTAAAATTAAAAAATTAAAAACTATAATCAAATTATTATAATTAATGGATTTTGTAAAAATAATTACACCAATAATATATATATATATATATATATATATATATATATATATATATATATATATATATATATATATATATATATATTCATTCTTTGATTTTATTATTTCCAAGAGAAAATTAATTTTTCAAATTCATTGAATAATTAATGTATTTGATCTATTATACAGTCTAAATACATTGGTTATTCAATAAAAAGTAATTTTTTTCTTATAAATAAAACAAAGGAAATTATAATTTAATTTGAATACATTTTTTTTAAAACATGGATCTAATCAAATCACACCGAATAGATATTTGTAAAAATAATTTTAAATCAATTTTAAAAAAATACATGACAATGTGGTTTAATTAGATGAACATGTAATAAACAATTTTATGGCATTAATGCAAAGAATTTAATTGCAATAATAATTTAAAAAATTTATAGATTCATCCAATCAAATATTGCATACATATTATTTTGTTATTTTTCAAAGTAAGTTAATTGGTATTAATAATTAGATCAGAAACAATGAGGCTTGATTGAACAATAATGTAAAAATATTATTTTATAATTGAATAATAATTTATCAAAAAAAATGATAAATGATAATGTAAATTTAATGCAAAAATGATTGCTTCAAAAACTAATTTCATAGCAAGTCCAAATCCAAAGACCTAGATTTGAAGGAATACCTTAATTAAAGTATCAATTAGGCAACCTAATGTGCTAATTATGGTGGATTAGGCAGAAAAAAACTTGTAAGTCACAATGTAGGTGTGCATATCCATTAACCTTATGTGTAAACACATGATTTCAACTATTATGAGATAAATAGCATAAACTTGAGTTAATTAATCAAAATGTGAATGCTAAATAAATAAGTTATGAAGGTAAATGAATAATTAAAATCGGTGGGAATATAATTATGATGTTGAATGATGGAGATTGGCTTTCAAATGTAGGTAATGGTGTATGGGTGGTGGGTGTTATACCCATATGATTGAGTTGTGAATGATGTGCATGTTGATAATGATATGGACATTGGACAATATTCATAATAAATAATTAAAATAATAATAATAATAATAATATTAAAATCTGACCTTACATCCCAAAGAACAGAACCTAAATGAATCCAAGAGACTCCTTCCACAAATCTCACAAATGTGAGCTACTCCTTTCCCAGATTTTGGTTGAGGCCTCACATTCAAGAACAAAACTCTGGCACTGTTTATCACATATGTTTGTACTCCACTTATGTCCAACACTTTCTGAATCTCTGACACCCTCACTACATCGTGATAAGATGATCTTCTTATCTAATTATTCATCCAACAACAACAAAAACATTTATCAAAATAACAAAATCACAAATTAACCCCAAACAAAATACAAAAAAAATCAAAATGTAGGCCAAAATACTCCAATATTATTTGGAAATCTAAGGAAATAATAATTGATATCGTACCCGCAACCCATTTTCTTCGAATGGTTTATATATTGAAATAAAAAAAACAAGAAAATTATTGGGAATATGAATGGTACAAACATACCCATTTTATCTGATAATTTTTAGTGGACATTTTACCTGAATGACCGGATGATCTTTGTGCCGTGAAGAACGGCAATAAAAGCAGAAGGCGCCGTCGCCATTGTTGCAGTCTAAACAATACATGTTACACTCATTTCTGGCCGCATCGGCGTGAATCCGGCACATATTGAAAAACGGTGTTTTCAGCAATGGCTCAAGCCATGGCGGCACCAACACTGTGTCCTGTTATTCGAAATCAAATCAACTTTCATAAACATTGCAAAATAAAAATTAAATCTAAGACTATAGCTCAGGAAGAAAGATGAATAGATTTATAAAGATATTACCATTGTGTGTAGAGTGGTTGATAATGTGGGACTCAATGTGGATTGAAAGAAGAGTGGTTTGGTTTTGAGATTCAATTGACGGAGATTGGGAGAGGAAGATGAAAACGAAAATGCAGAGAGAAAGAGAGAGTAAACGGCCTTCAACTTAGAATTCAACGACAAAACAACGCAAAAGAGAACTCTAGTGTATTAGAGACGAAAAAGGGTGAATAAATTAAGCAAGTAATGGGGATGGACGGATGAGATTGAAAGTGGTGGATGAAGGGGGATTACGGGCGTTGGATTTAGGAGATGAGATTGGCGCTTACGCTACTTTGGATCTGTGTTTGCGTCTTACGATGTTGCAACTCTTCGGTCCGCTCCGGTTCGGTTCGGTTCACTGTTTGTTTGATACGTGGCACCATTGATGAAGTGTGTTGTAGATTGGTGGCCACCTACGTGGCATTGCATCACAAAGAAAAGAATCTTGCGTCACCTCTTTTTGAAATAAAAGTATATTTTTTAATTATAATTTTTAGAAATAAATAAAAATTTGGAAATAAATAAAATTTGGAAATTTATTAAATGTATATTTTTTAAATGCATTCAAATTAGATACCGATATCTTTGATATAAAATATTATAAAATTTTAATTTATTTTAAATTAAATTAAAATAAATCAATAATGTGACATAAAATTATAGCTACTTAATTGATTGAGGTATCATTACCTAGCTAAACTAAAGATTATTCAAGATAGAGTATTTTAAAAGTATGTTTGGTGTCAAAGTGGAACACCATGTTTGTGTCAAAGTGGAACACCGTAAGTTTGAAAAGTTAATCAGTGTGACTTTTCACTTTAGAGTCAAAGTTTTCAAATAAACTAAATTTAATTTTAATTATTGCAATTTTTATTAAGAAGAATTTGAGTCATCTTAACAAGTACACCCTCCGGTCACTATTATAAGCAAAAAAAATGATCTAATTCTTGGTCACTATTATAAGCAAAAATCAATTATTACTAAATCATTTAATGCTGTAATTCCTAAGATACCCCTATATTTCATTTTCCAATACTTCATTAAATTTAATAAAGAGGATATTATAGTAAATTTAATCAATGTTTTCTCCGAAATCTAAAAAGTTAACTACACTTAATTGAATTTCTTAATAATCGTGAAAACCATTTTTTTTTGCTTATAAATGTGACCGGAGGGTGTATACATTAAGCAATATAACTATAATAGGATATTCCACAACTGAATTAGTATAATTTAAAATTATAAACTTTAATGTATTTGACTACTTTGGTAATCAATAAATCCATACTTAAAATTTCAAATTTTCAATTTCAATTTATCTTTTACTGATTTACTTAACACAATACAATTGTTATACTTTATGCAAACTAATTTTGCAAAATAATCATAAAAGGAACAAAACTTTAAATGGGACATTATTATCAATTGATGCAAGCAAAATTAATTCAACATTTACGCTATGTATCTATTATAATTTATAAAAACTTTCTACTTTCCACATAATAATTATAATAGAATTTGTTTGAGTATATTAAAATTATATATTCGAACAATACATATATTGCCAAATAGTAGTAACATTTATGTTAGAGCAGTGTCTTTTTTTTTTTAGAAGTATATATGTACTGTTTCGTTTCAATTGCATATATATTGGAAATTTCTTTACCCACCTCCCTCTTTTCTTGGTCACCTCTGGTGAAAAACCCAAAATACCCTCACTTCGGAAATGCATTTCCGAAACGCTTATTTTTTTTTTTCAAAATTTGTCTTATTTCGGAAATACACTTCCGAAAATACGAAAAAAAAGGTGTTTTCGGAGATGCATTTCTGAAAACACCCCCTTTTTTGGGTTTTCGGAAATGCATTTCCGAAAACACCTTTTTTTGGGAGGGGGTGTCTTCGGATATACACTTCCGAATTTTTTTTGGGAGGGGTGTCTTCGGATATACACTTCCGAAATATTCCAAGACCAAATTGGTCTTGGAATGTTTCGAATATACACTTCCGAAAGAATTCAATAATTATTAAAAAATTAAAATCAAGGTGAATCAATACAATTAATAGGTATAAAATCAAGGTGAATCAATACAATTAATAGGTATAAAATTTCCTAAACAATTTTGAAGTTAAAAATTATTTTACTAACTTATATAAATCAAAAACATCTTAATTTCATAAGTAAATTTTGAATTATTTAAAATTAAATATAATATATAAATATAAATATAATATATATATATTATAAATTAAAACACTCATTGTTTTAATTTTTATAATTATTATATAAATGTATAAATATATTTATAATTAATATATGAAAATTATTATATAAATATATAATATTTTTTATAAATATATAATAATTATTATAAATATATAATAATTATTATAATTATTATATAAATATATAAATTAAAACACTCTTTTTTTTTTAATTATTTTTGTAAATATATAAATATATAATAATTATTATAAATATATAAATATATAAATAAAAAATTATAACTCATTTTGTAAGTGAAGTTATTTTAATTATTTTAATTAAAATTATTTTAAATTTTAAAATATGAATCAAAATAGAAATATATAATAATTATTATTCATAACTCATAAATTATATAAAAATATATAATTATTATTATTCATTACTCATAAATTATATCAAATTTATGATAATTGAATTAATTAATATCCTAAAATTAATTTTTGGGATTTTTTTAGATTTTTTTTTGTTGTTTTGGAGATGCATCTCCGAATTAGTCAAAATCCCAATTTTTGGGATTTTTCCGGAAATGCACTTCCGAAGTCTAGAAAAATTTAAAAAAAAAATATTTTGAAAATGCATTTCCGAAGCGGGGTAAAATGGGGTTTTCGCTGGGGGTAACCCTATAGGGAGGTGGGTAAAGAAAAAATCTATATATTTTGAAAGTTTCAGTATAGCCGAATAACACCGCAAATCATTATATAGGTGTATTCTATGTAACATGCATATATGTACGCATCTTTTCGTTACAGAGTACATAAGAATACGTACTAATTTATCTACGAAATGATATATAGGGAGACTACAATACACATGTACTGTAACATAGTTATTCACTTTGATTAAAATGTTATTACTATTATAAATAAAGTATGTAGAGTGTAAATTCTATCACTAATGCACGTTTTTAAATGCAGTATGTATTATAATGCATTGAATCGAAAGACATATGCAATATTTTAATTCAACTCAATTTTAAGGCACGGTACTGTAACACATACTATATAATACGGAAAATCACAATATCGGTAACCTTGCTTTGATACCAACTGTTAGCAAAATTTTATGTTTTGGTCTTGATATCATAATTTTTACGGTGTTCTAATTTTTATAATAAACAGTAAGCACGTACCCAGATTCATATTGGTGATTCTTGTTCCATTCTTGATTATGGAATGAAATTGTTCTCTTGTCTCTTCCTTCTTCCTTTAATTTGTATCTTTGATGATGAAGATACCTTTGTGTATTTGTGAGAAATGAAAAGGAAATGAGAAAAGTTAGTGTTGCTTTACTAAAGGTGTCATTTTATAGGCACTTTATTTCAACAATTGCAACTTATTTTCAAGAGTCATGTCCTTATAATCATGAAGAGAGAGAAGAAGAATTTAAATTTTATTTTGAATTTCAAAATAAACACCCCATTGCCTTAAATATCCATCAACCTAATTAATCATCACATTAAGGTATCTTTTATTTAAAGCCAAACTTTTAATTACATGAGTCTTATTTAATGGAATCTCTTCAAACTTAACCAGAGATCTTGGGTTCCATCTCGGTCCTTGACATGCAGCTGACGTTAGATCTCGACCCTTAGCATACAACAGTGTTAAGTTCTCTTGCGGGAGAGCTTTGCCACCTATTGCGGTATTACCTGAATCAAGCGATTAGTCTATGTAGTTGCCGCAGAGGATACCCAGTTTCTACCAATAAAAAAATATATGCGCATATTTGTAATAACTACAATATTTTGACTCTACAACAACGTCTAATTTTTTAGAGTGAAAATACCGTTCTCGTAGAATGTAATGAACAACAAATTTTATATTCCATTGCAATAACTTGTATATTTGTTGCAAATATTATGCAATCGCTGGAAACCGCTTTTGTAAATGACAAAAATAATAGTTTTTATCATATTCTTTAGCAACTGTTAAAATGCATTCTCATATAATTTTAAATTATTTTGATAAAATATTTATATGCGTAATACATTCTCTTATAGGTTCTACTTCGGGAAGATGATGAATTCGACGCCTTTACGTTAAAAAAACGTTCGATTTCGCTAATTCATTGTATTAATTCCCCTCCTTGTAAACGAATATTTGGCATACAATCGTTCAAAGAAAAGGAAAAGAATTGCCCTAGTCTCAACGGTGTAACAGTGAGTTACGATATTGACTTAAATAGTCTCCGGCAACGACGCCAAAAACTTGATCGCGACTTTACGTGTCTATTAATCTGATGACTGCAAGTGCACAGTCGTGTCGTGTAGTTTTAAAAGATATCGAATCCACAGGGACTATGAATCGACCTACCGTTATCTAAGGTTACTATGTAAAGCTAAGGCTAAGAATACTTGGGTTGTTTCTAAAGGGAAATTTAAAATCTTAACTCTAAGAATATAATAACAAGCGGATATCAGTATGTATTTCGTCTAACTTAGGCGATCCAAAGTTCCATTGGCTATGGTTCTCATTTAATCAAAAATCTCTATTAACTATGTCATTTAAAAGTCCTCCTTTCAAACTCTCGCTCTGTTGATTTAGACCACTATCCTAACTCTTAACGTACGATCTCGCTGTCCCATTAGATTTAGAAAAGCCTTTTGAAAACATCACAGTTGATAAAATGCTCATTTCATGAAGAGGTTATTTACTTAAATCTCCTAGTCTCAAACTCTCACTCTGTTGACTCGGATCATGCTAGTATTCCTTAACGTACGCTCTCGCTGTCCCGTGTCGAGTTTAAAAACACTTTTTGAAAATAAATATATTCTAATTAGTTTTAATACGCTCTCGTTGTCCTTAAAACTAATGTTCTATGTCTACTATCTAGTTAAAGATCTCAAACTTTCGCTCTGTTGATTTTAACCTTTATCAGTTCTAAAATCTCAAACTCTCGCTTTGTTGATTTTATAACTTTAGCAAATTAAATTAGACACAAAACCAGAAACGAGTGATTTTCAATAAAACATATTTAAGCCAATTTATTTTGGATCCCTACGGTTAAATTACTTTACATACCGATATCTTAATTAAATTAGCCAGACATATTGATACGGTTAAACATGCATAAATAAATTCGGTTCATAATTTTAGGCATATTAATTGGCATACAATATATCATGCAACAAAATAATAATTAAAGAGGTAAATTGAAACCTGAATAATATAAATCTGAATTAAGTAAAAATTGAATCTTCGATTACTTGAACTTCCACCACAGGTCGGTTTGATCGTTCTTTAGAAATTATTCGGTGTAAATTAAACAATGAAGCAAAACTAAATCTAACGTAAGGTTAGATCTGTTGAAGGTTCACAACAATTTCCGGTGTAGAAATTGTTGTGAGAAAAGAACAAAGGAAATAAAAATGCTGGAAAGGAAAATACGGGCGTCTCCCTTTAGTGACGTGGCAACAAGCCCTTGGAGACGGGCGTCTTCCTTTGATTTATGGGAGTTTCAGCTCCCACGTGGGCTGGGCTTCCACTATGTCTTTTGGGTCTTGTATGTTTTGCACCTCCAGATCTCTTTTGCACCTCTTTTCACTTCTCCTTAATAAAAACCGATCAATTTTGCTTTGTTTCTTCTTCTTTTCACAAATACGCTCATGCAGACTCATTACCTGAAACAAAGGAAATTACCCGCATAATAGCATAATAAAATAACATAATTAAATGAAAATGCTAATAATATTTATGGAAATTAAGTTAAATATATCATATAAATTCGTGTTATCAGTAAGCTCTACCGCTAGTACCAAATACTCGGGGAAGAAAGAGGTCTACGCCCAATTAAGCCCTTTTCATGCGAATTTATTTCAAAATATGTGAGGCAAATTAAGTCATGATTCCTTAATAGAAGTCAAGTGTTCAAATGGAAAGCTCTACAGTTTGTATCCAAATAATCGAGGAAAAAAGAGGCCTACGCCAAATTAATCATTTTTCATCTGCGAAAGAATGAACTAAACTCAGTTATTATTGTGTTGTGGTTTAGGAGACGAGCATCCAAACGACAAGCTCTACAACTTGTAAACAAATACTCGGGGAATAGTGGCACTTATCGATACTTTTTGTTAATACCGTTTGAATAATTCCCCGTTTTGTGTATATTTGTATCGTTTGTGTTTTATTAGGTTTTCGTGTAAATATGTACCGTTTGATAGTTTTGTTGTCTTTTTGTAGGTATTTTTGCATTTTCGGAGTCTCGAGGAATAAAGTGTCGAAGACACGGCTGCGGACGTGTTTTGAAGAAATAAAATTGTTGTTCTGGTGTAGCTCGCATCGCGCGCTGTAAGAGCAAAAGAAATGCATTTTGTTGGAGCAGTAAAGCGGAAAGCAAAAAGTAATAGGTATTATTTATTACCGGGTGATATAGGTTATATCGTATCGTAGTCCACAGAGATTGGTTGAGAAACACTGCCGTTCGACTACCTCGCGTTCTAAGTTTCATGATTGGGTGCAGAAGGTAAATGCGGGAAAAATAAATAAAAGCAAATAAACAATCTATTGTAGCTTTATTTCTTTTTCTCCTAATAGCGCGCGACACGCCCAAGCTTTTGCCTGAATTATTTCTTTTTCTCCTACAGCGCGCGATGCGCCCTCCAGCACGCGACGCGAGCTACACTAGAACAACAGCTTTATTTCTTCAAAACGCGTCCGCAGCCGTGTCTTCGACCCTTTATTCCTCGAGGCTCCGAAAACGCAAAAATACCTACAAAAAGACAACAAAACTATCAAACGGTACATATTTACACGAAAACGTAATAAAACACAGACGATACAAATATACACAAAACGGGGAATTATTCAAACGGTATTAACAAAAAGTATCGATAAGTGCCACTATTTACATACACAAAATAACTACATTTTGACACTTATCAAACTCTCCCCAACTTGAATTTGTTTGTCCTCAAACAAGGCCAAACACTCAAATCGCAAAAGTAAAAATCCAAATAATCAAGAATCAACAAGATTTGGAAAAATGAAACAATTGTACGGTTCAAACAAAAACGTACGGACAAAGTAAATACTTACCACAATCCTATAATGACAACTAGAAAACGAAACGAATCCTAAGTACAAAAATCATACAAAACATTCTAAAACAACACAAGCTCAATCACGAATCACGCATAGCAAAAATTCATTGGTAGATGAAAAACACCGAAAGGCGAGGACTTTGACACACACCCGACAAACTTTCAAACAAAAGACAAAATTATGCATTCATCCACAAACAGTATCGAAAATGCAACGACACGAATCACAAGGGATTTAAAGGTTGTAACGTGGCTCGGTTAACAAACAAGTGATAAGTCATAAAGCTAATTGAAACAAAAACTTGCCTAAACCTAAGGGAGTAATTACTTCCACAAAGTTTCAAACAAAGGAATTCAATCCAACTTTTCTTTTCATCACAAGTTTCACACCAAACACAATACTTATTAGCACAAATCTTATTCAACTCTTTTTGTTATTTTCTTTTTTAAACTTTTTCTCTTTTTTTTCTTTCTTTTTCTATTCTTTCTTTCTCACATTCTTTTTTTGTTTTTCTTTCTTTTTTCTTTCTACAACCTCATACCAATCACACTATAAATGAGCAAACATCATCTTCCCAACTTGAATTCAATCACAACATCAAGTGAATGCTCCATACTTTCTAAGGCAAGGTAAAAATCCAACCAAACACCATAGGTGAAGTTCAAGAAAACAAAGAATCAAACATCCATACACAAATGAAAACCAAACACTCATAGACAAGCATTAAGCAAAAACAATATGGATATTGACAAAAAGACTCAAAAGGGGGTACTAATGGTCACACACTCACAAGGTGAATTGATATTTGGCTATGGTAGTTATGCTCAAAATCAAACAAGTGCCTTGATCACTTTCGTGCATTCACAAAATCAATACAAACGAAAGATTAAACATAATAATATCCAGGTAAAACAAGAATTGTCGGTCTCTCGCATATATATATAAAATGGAAAGCCACCTCACATTTATGGTAAAAAGGGAAAACTAATTGTGATTCAAGTCATGAGCAAGTTATGCAAAAAGAATGAGTATTATGAAATTTGTACTAATGAAAAGTCTCCTAAACATGCTATGCTATAGAAAGCGATAAACGAGTACCTTTCTACGTACAAATTTGAACAATCATTACCGCACAACCGGCATGTTGAATCAATCAAAATTGGAGAATTAACAAATGCGACTCCAAGTAATGGAGCCATAATTTGAGTCTAAACAACAACAAAAGAATTAAAATTATAATTATAAAATACAATACTATAAAGCCTTGGTGTAAGTGGGAAAAAGGCTAGCCGAGTGAACCATTAAAAAGAATTCACTGGCCAAAAGCAACAGGGCGTGCGACGCACCCTCAAGACCGCGTGACGCGCGCAAAATTTTGCCATACCAAGCTCTTCAGCTCCCAGGCTGCGCGACGCGCGCTACACTAGAAAAATCAAACCAGTTCAGAAAAACAGAATTTCCAATGCACCACCACTTAACATCTACACTACTCATTTACATAAAATTAAAATAGAAAAATATGCAACCGTTGGGGTGCCTCCCAACAAGCGCTCATTTTACGTTGTTAGCTCGACACCTTATTGTCTCGCGAATGGTAAGTAACTTCCTCGCGGTACGCCAATGCTTTCGCCTCAAACGCCACCTAAAGAAAACGTCCTGCCCAAACACTTAACAAATGAATATAAATCAAAAGTATATACAAGTATGTGTAAAAACACTCATTTACAACGGAATGGTGAAATTAACTAAACAAGTTGAAAAGTGAAGATATGTAATTTAAGAGCTAATCGGAGTTCAACTTGTTTAGTAAGTTCACCAAACAAAACGAAACAAGTATAACTATACAAGTATGCGTCTATGCACAAAATATAAGATATGGACATATTTATGAAACTTAAAACGCGAAACCATCGTAATGCGATTAATCTCAAAACCAATCCCGGGCAACGTCGCCATTTTGTTGGAGCAGTAAAGCGGTAAGCAAAAAGTAATAGGTAGTATTTATTACCGGGTAATATAGGTTATATCGTATCGTAGTCCACAGAGATTGGTAGAGAAAAACTGCCGTTCGACTATCTCGCGTTCTAAGTTTCATGATTGGGTGCGAAAGATAAATGCGGGAAAAGTAAATTAAAGCAGATAAACAATCTATTGTAGCTTAAGAGAATTCAGTCTGGAATTGTATTTCTACTTAACCCGTCGAATACTTAAACCTAAAGTTCTTATCGAAAACACACTCACAATAAGCATCAAAATCACCAGGCATCATTCAAGACGCAACATCAGTGTCCATTTCTGCGACACCGACGAAAGCTCAACCGTACTATTCACATCAACAATTTCTCCACCAGCACAAACAACACAAAGGCATTAAAATCGATACCCATTACAGTTATTAGCTCTAAATTCATGTCTGAAACCTAGAATCTAACCGATATCATTCCTAATCAAGATCTATGATGTCCATTTTTGCAACAACACAAATCCGAAGCATTTAAGCAAAAAGATCAAGAACAATAACAATGATGATTTGTAAACCGAATATATAAACGATCCTAAGATCAACAAATATACATACAAGAGAGGAAAAATATACATACAAACCCCACCATTGGAATGGGTCACAGGAAAGAAGAAGAAGAACAAGCGGAAATTTCTCATGTTTGTTGGTACAATCGGAGACCACCCGAGCTAAATCGACATGATGAGACACCCAATAGTGTTGCTTGAACCTCTAAACTACAAAGAATGGATCAGAGCTCAACTTTGTCCAAGAAGAGTTGATAAAAAAATCTAAAAAATCTGATCTGAACTATTTATACAAAACTGACATCGCAGAGCGCGCGACACGCCCTCTCACTTATGTACAAAACGACCTTGAGAGCGCGACGCGCCCTAATAGCTCGCGAAGCACCCAAGCTTCTGCCTAAATTATTTCTTTTTCTCCTACAGTGCGCGACGCGCCCTCTAGCGCGCGACGCGAGTTACACCAGAACAACAACTTTAATTCTTCAAAACGCGTCTGCAGCCGTGTCTTCGAAACTTTATTCCTCGAGGCTCCGAAAACGCAAAAATACCTACAAAAAGACAACAAAACTATCAACCGGTATATATTTACACGAAAACGTAATAAAACACAAACGATACAAATATACACAAAACGGGGAATTATTCAAACGATATTAACAAAAAGTATCGATAAGTGCCACTATTTACATACACAAAATAATTACATTTTGGCACTTAACATTAACATACGCGATTTAAGTTAACATGCGCAAATTGTAATGTGAAGGAGCGAATTAATGTTCCCAGAACAAGAACGAAACATTGCAAAGTAACAAGAAAGAGGCTTTCTTGTGACTTGATAATGTTTTGTTCTTTAAATTCTTATGCAGATTGATAGAAGATCAAGTTGAGTTTATTATATTGTATGTAGATTGTTTGTTTCACTAGTCCTTCACTGAAAATACATTTATTTAAACTGACATAGAAACTTATAATCTGAAAATTAAGTTGCATTTGAAAACCAATTGTTATCAATCAATATTTTCCGAATTGCATCCGTCTCATAATTCATATCACGCTCTTTAACCTTTAGAATGTGATTCAATGACCCGATTCCTCCATTGCATCGATATCTTCTCTTATAGTTTAATTTGAATAGCATAAATTTATTTGCCAAGTCTACCTCATCATCGTCACTTATCATCATGATTGTTATTTATATTCAATATCTTATGAGAATGGATAAGTCATATGAGAATGTGAGAATGAATCTGAACCATTAGATTTTAAAATAAATGATGGAGATTATGTGTCATTGTTTTTTTCTCTCTTCTCCATCATTTATTTTAATAATGGAAGAGAGAGAAATAAAAATTGACACATAATCTCTACCATTTATTTTAAAATCTAATGGTTCAGATTCATTCTCATGTTCTTATATAAAAATGTCATTCTCATATGGTCGTGATTCATTGTTCTCATATTTCATAATAACCAAGTGTTCTCACTTGAGTCGTCTCCTATATATATATATATATATATATATATATATATATATATATATATATATATATATATATATATATATATGAGAATGACATATTTATATGAGAATGTGAGAATGAATCTGAACCACTGAATTTTAAAATAAATGGTGGAGATTATGGGTGAATCTTTTTTTTCTCTCTCCTACGTGTTGAAATAAATGATGTAGGAGAGAGAAAAAAATATTCACCCACAATCTCCACCATTTATTTTAAAATTTAATGGTTCAGATTCATTCTGACACACACACACACACACACACATATATATATATATATATATATATATATATATATATATATATATATATATATATATATATATATATATATATATATATATATATATATATATATATATATATATATATAACATATAAAGTGAGAATATTTTATAATGAGAGATGAGAGGAACAAATATCAATCATTGGATTCATCAAGAGAGAGAAATTAATAGCCACATTAATGTATTAACATTCTCTCTTGATGAATCCAATGATTGATATTTATTCCCAGGGGCGGATGTATAGCCCAGCCAGCCCGGGCACGCGCCCGGGCTCAACCCCTCCTTTCGTTGTATACTCCCCCACTTAATAGTAGATTTTTAGACAATACCAGTGGCAAAATTAATAATTTTTAGACAAAATATAGGGCAAAATTAGTAAAAACAGGGGGCAAAATTTTTAGACAAAATCAATGGAAATTTTTTTAGACAAAATCAAGGGCAAAATTAATAGAAACAGGTTATAAAATTAGTAAAAATAAAGTGTAAAATTTTTGCCCAGGCTCCCTAAAATTTCTGGCTCCGCCACTGTTTATTCCTCTCATCTCTCATTATAAAATGCTCTCACTTGATATGCTCCCTATATATATGTATATATATATAACGGATAGCGCACTTCCTGACTTATTATCACGGTCTCGCGACCGTAGTGAAAAGCATCAAACATATAATCACCCTTGACCTCTTAATGGTTGGTCAGGCATTGTAGTATTCATTTTCCAACCGTTGTGGTGTGATTTTTTCGAAATAATGAATACTTCTTATATTTTGCTATTAAAATAAGATTCTAACCGTAAAAAGAGATTCAGATTTCATTCAAAACTTAATAATAATAATAATAATAATAATAATAATAATAATAATAATAATAATAATAATAATAATAATAATAATAATAATAATAATAATAATAATAATAATAATAATAAACTAATTGAGTCTTGTTTTGTTATTTTCCTTTTTCTATCATGAAAGGTTATGCAATAATCAAAATGAGTATATAAAAAAAGAATGTATTTTTATGATTGGTAAATTATTTATTTTACCTTTTTAATAAGTGTGTAAAATGGCAAACACAACAGATTAATATTTTGAAGAGACATTTAATACTAATTTAAAATTTCAGACGAGTTTTTTTAAAACTCTATAATTACTATAAGTCAAATTACGACTCTATTAGTGATATAAAATTAAAAATTAATGTAAGAGCGAGAATTTTATAAATAATAAGGTGGTAAAATCATATTACAATATAAGGCAAAACGAAATATGACCAAAATTATTAAAGTTGTGATTATTTTTCTTTCTCTATTTGTTATTGCAACGAACGGGGATTACAGTAAGCCATTTTTTTCTTTCAAATTTCTTCATTTACTTCATACACCATAAATTATCCAATGTTAGTAATATTAATTTATTTTTTTGTCTCTTTTTTCATTACAGGTTCAATTATTCCATGCAAAAAAAAAAAAGATTGCCCTGAAGATTTGTGCATGTTTGGTTTTATACAAATGTGTAAATCAGGTTTTTGTAATTGTGTTAGTGGGATGCCTGCAAGATATTTCAATTATGCAAATTAGGTTAGGATTCCTAAACGCTTGTTAGAATATTCCACGAGCTTTCAATAAGATACTGTGTTAAGTGTTAACATCTAATAATTAAAAAAAAAATTATAGTTTTTAAAATTTCATGGAACTTTTAGTTCAGAGTTTTTACTTTAAACTGGTGTTATAATTTTTTTGGCTTATCACCACCGATTTAATCCGGTTTGAAGGTCAATTGTGACATCAAATAAATACAAATATACTTTTAACTATTGTCTTCTTCTTTCTTAAATTCGTAGATATTTTTACGACTTTCAATTTAGAGATGTCAAATTGTCTATGCTTGTTACAAAATCTTTAATACTTCTATGCCTATATTTTATATTGCTATCATAATATTATTATACTTTTGGTTTTTCTCACACACAACTAATTTATATTTTTCTTGGCTTTTTAGTAAACTCATATGCTTTTTTTTTCTTTTAAAAGATAACAAAAACTAGAATGTTAATGATAATTATTAACTAAAACATAGTTGAAAGTTAGTTATAGTAGAAGTTAGTTATGTTGGAGGTTAATTAGTTAGATAGCTTGTGCTAGAAGTAAAAATTCAATGTAACATGCCATATCTGATAACTCTTTAATACATGTTAGTATAAAAAATTACCGTTAGATAAAAAAGCTATTATCATACAAATCGCAAGTCTGTAAAATTTAACGTCAATCGAAAATCATTTGATATACTTAAGAGATTGATCAAAATTAACCGTTTTGACGAAGTATTGTAAGACGTTAGTTTTTATGCATCTCGTTGACATGTCAAATGTATTTCGATTGATGTTACTTTTTATAGACATGATATATATGATAATAACTTTCAATTCAACAGTGATTTTTGTTATACACATATGCATTAATTAAAGAGTTATCAGATGTGTCATGTTACTAAGTCTAACACTTTGATGTCATTTGATCCTAACCCCCTCTCTCTCTCTCTATATATATATATATATATATATATATATATATATATATATATATATATATTAATAATGTAACACTAAGCTCATCATTGATAAGAGTAACTTCTCCTCCTCCATTATTTTGGAAAATTTCTTTACCCACCTCCCTATCTTCTTGGTCACCTCTGGCGAAAAACCCAAAATACCTTCACTTCGGAAATGCATTTCCGAAATGTTTTTTTTTTTCTTCAAAATTTGTCTTATTTCGGAAATGCACTTCCGAAAACACGAAAAAAAAGGTGTTTTCGGAGATGCATTTCCGAAAACACCCTTTTTTGGGTTTTCGGAGATGCATTTCCGAAAACATTTTTTTTGGTGAGGGGTGTCTTCGGAGATGCATATCAGAAATATTCCAAGACCAAATTGGTCTTGGAATGTTTCGGATATACACTTCCGAAAGAATTCAATAATTATTAAAAAATTAAAATCAAGGTGAATCAATACAATTAATAGGTATAAAATGAAGGTGAATCAATAAAATCAAGGTGAATCAAAATTTCCTAAACAATTTTAAAGTTAAAAATTATTTTACTAACTTATATAAATCAAAAAAAATTTTAATTCCATAAGTAAATTTTGAATTATATAGAATTAAATATAAAACTTGTTCATTAAATAAAATCAAGACAAATTTTTTTTTAATTTTTTTAAACTAAATAAAAAATTATAACTAATTTTTAATTATGAATCAGAATAGAAATATATAAATATATAATAATAATTATTCATTTTGTAAGGGAAATATATAAATATATAATATATAAATATATAATAATTAATATATAAATATATAAATATATAATAATTATTATAAATTAAAACACTCATTTTTTTAATTTTTATAATTATTATATAAATATATAAATATATTTATAATTAATATATAATAATTATTATATAAATATATAAATATATAAATATATAATAATTTTTATAAGTATATAATAATTATTATAATTATTATATAAATATATAAATTAAAACACTCATTTTTTAAATTTTTTTTGTAAATATATAATAATTATTTTAAATATATAAATATATAAATAAAAAATTATAACTCATTTTGTAAGTGAAATTATTTTAGTTTTTTTAATTAAAATTATTTTAAATTTTAAAATATGAATTATAATAGAAATATATAATAATTATTATTCATAACTCATAAATTATATCAAAATATATAATTATTATTATTTATTACTCATAAAATATATCAAATTTATGATATATGAATTAATTAATATCCTAAAATTAATTTTTAGAATTTTTAGATTTTTTTTTGTTTTTTCGGAGATGCATCTCCGAATTAATCAAAATCTCAATTTTTGGGATTTTTTCGGAAATGCACTTCCGAAGTCTGGAAAAATTTAGAAAAAAAATATTTCGGAAATGCATTTCCGAAGCAGGGGTAAAGTGGAGTTTTCGCTGGGGGTGACCCCCATAGGGAGGTGGGTAAAGAAAAAAAATCTTATTTTGTGTTTATCAAGGTTTGTTAAAATCATGGTTTAAGTCTTAAACTCTATATATTTACGTTATAGTTTAATATTTCGTGTGGAATTGAAAGTAGAATTTTTTTAATGTAAAATCGTATTCTAGAACAATTTTAAATGATTTAAATCACATTAAAATCTGTGAAATTGTGTAAAATTGTTGAATTTTACTCGACATAATTTTACATCTTTTGTCAAATTTTAAAAATCAAATTTTATGTTTTGCCCCATGAATACTTCTCTGTGAGTTTTTAATTTTTTCCACATTCATATCTTGGTTATAATATTGAAGAATCTTTATCATCTAGAGATTGATTTAATCAAGTCGAATATGAATACCCTAATGAAGATGATTGTAGAAGGATTGAACTTTTGATTAAGTTGAAGATAAAATGAAAACCCTAGTTATTTTTGAACTCGAGAAACTATTGTTTTTTGGATGTTAATTTATGTAGTTTGATACAAGCTTGTGAATATTACTTTATTTTGTTGATATAGTATATTTTTTCTCTATAATTTTACGTTTCAATTTTACCTAGACAAAACGAGCTCAAGGTAAAAACTTGATTTTGACAACCTTGGTGTTCATAGCTATGCATGAATTCCATATTTATAAGATGGTATCATCAATATAAGCACCATTGTTTTTCTTCACTTCTTCGTTTCTCTTGTATTTTTCGCACATCTTTTTCATCCTTCTTTGATGTGCTCACTTCTCAATCCTTTCGCCATGTCTCCGCGCGATAATCAACCTCAAAATTAGGTCTCTAATGGTGATATCGATTCATTTTATTATATTAATCATCCAAATGAAAGTATGAATTATGTGAAACTTAAACCGTTTTTGAATGGTTCAGACTATCTTTCATGGTCACGTTTAGTGCAAAGAGCTCTTGGAACCAAACAAATGCTTTCTTTCATTAACGGATCCATTGAAGGTACTATTGTTCTTGATTTGAATATAGTAGTTTGGAAAGGATGAAATTACTTAGTTCACTTATGGATTCTAAACTCAGTTACTGAACCAATTGGTCAAACAATCTTCGTTTTGGAAAATGCTTTGGATGTATGGATAGATCTCAAAGAACAATTTGCTAAAGTTATCTTCGAGCTGAAATTGATAATCTCAAACAAGGTTCAAAGTCATTTCTTGATTATTTCAACGAGATGGTGGATTGTGAAAGAACTTAATTCAATTTAGGCCAATGTTGGTTTGCACTTGTATTCATCAATAATGCAGATGTGAAGCAAAGTGCTCTGCAAGAGATTTTTGTTTAGAAGATCAAATCATCAAATTTCAAACAGGTCTAATTGATAATTTTTCTGTCATCAAGACTCAAGTCCTCTTTATGAACCCTTTACTCAAGTTTAAATGATAATTTTTTCTTCTTTTTCAATTCACTTTTTGTTGTTGAAGTGTTGTTACTGATGGAGATTTGTTGTTGTTGTTAATGGTGGTGTGGAGTGAATGTGAATGAAATGGTTGATTGTGGTTTATGGAGAGTTTTTGTCTTAGTGATGAAGAAGGAGATTTCTAAAGAATATGAATGTTGATGATTAAAGCCCTATCTATAGAGGATGGGGATGAATGTTAATGGTTTATGGTGAAAGGGTGATGAAGATTTTGAAGTTGAGGTTTGGATACGATGAAAAAGGAGAAAGCGTTGAGAAGTTTTGGAATTTTTGTATGAGTTTTTTTTTTTTTTACCAAAATGTGAGAGAGAGAGATAGAGAGAGATATTTTTGAGTGGTTGAGTTTGTTTATTGTGGAATCTCCCCCATTGTGTGTGAATTTGGACTCAATTATATTAACAATTAGTTTAACTTAAAAGAAAAAACAATATTGTTAGTAAATTCAATCAAGAAAAATAAAAAAAAATTATTTGCTCAAATTTTTTCCTATATTAGAAAATTATTTTCTTCAAGAACTGTGATGGTTGAAATAATATTTTCTTTTTGCTTCTGAAGAACGCTTATGGTTTCATTATGTTTTTTCACTGTTGAGCAAGCTTCCTATCACCTGGGGTACAAGAGCCTAAGTGTTGTAGTGAGTTCCTCTCACTAGTGCAGAAAATGGGATTTAACACCCATTTTTTTCACTTTTAATACCTATTTTTGTACCGGTGTTGCAACTACCAGTATAGTAAATATGTATTTTTACACCTGTTTTAAAAAAGGTGTAACAAGTCCAATTTTACACCTATTTTAAACAAGTATTAAATGTACATGGGCCGGTATTATATACTAGTATTTGGTTCCTGTTAATAGTATAACCGGTGTCAAATGTTTTCATTTAACACCAAATTTATGTATAAAACTGGTGTTAAAAATCCCTTTCTAATTAAAAAAAAAATCTGCCATTACTAATAAGGAAAACCATATTTATCATTATTGGCATTAAACATGCTAATAAATTCACATTTTAGATAGTAAATTAATTATAAATATTAAAAAATAGAATATTATTACAAATAATACACATATCTTAATGTTAAAACATTTCATTCTCAAATGAAAAATATTAATTACAATTCATATTTATAAGTTAATCCTAATATAAATAAACTGAAACAACAATGAACATATATCAAAATATATCAACAATTTACAGCTGGAAGCTAAACATACTAAAATCACTTAGGTCTCATACATAAAACATCTTTTTTACTATACTCAGATGAACCATGGGAAATAGGTGAATAGGTGAATGCATATTCCCACATTGCTTTAAATGATTGTCCTTTTCTGCAATGTAAGCTTGAAAAAATCAGATGCCGAGATGGATCGGATAACAAAAATCAATATGAAGACTCAAATAATAAAATAGTTAAGTAACAAATAAAAAAATGTACATGATTAAGGTAGGAGAAAAAGCATAATGATTAACCAAATGGAAAACAAAAATTCAAAACAGAGCGGGTAGCGGGAATGGAATCGAAAATAACACGACACGAAAGGGGCGAGAGGGTAGCAGTGACTATTAATTCAGAAGCGTGTGTGTATCTAATGCCCTTTTTTATAAATTTAAATACTATTAATATTTTCATTACATGTAATTATTTGATTGATTGAGTCTAAATTTTTTTTTTTAATAAGTAATGGCATTAATAAAACCGGGAAACCGAATACACAAACAATCATCTCTTTATACAAGATAAGATCTGTTAACTACTCTAAACCACTTTCACGAGCTCAGAACGATAGCCGAAAAACACTCATCAAAGCTAAAGATATTATCTTTAAATAGAATGATGTTTCGCATTATCCACACATTCCACAAAACCGCTATCCAAATAATCCCCACAGTTAAACGATCTTCTTTAGCCTTAACCTCGTCAGCATGATCCAAAAAATTCCTCAACTCCTCCATGGACAAATTCACAGAGTCACCCAGCCATTGACCCACTTTTGTCCAAATTCTTCTAATTAACGTGCACGTGTCAAAAAAGTGACTGAAATTTTCATATTCATGGAAGCAGAAAACGAAGCAACAGTCTGAATCATTAACAATGATTCCTCTCGCCTTCAATTGATCTCTCGTTGGTAATCTCCCCAAAACATATCTCCACCCAAAAATACTCACTTTAGAAGGAACACGTATCTTCCATAAAAAGCTTAATTTTTTCAACTCTTGAGATTGCAGTCCCGAATTCCCATCCCTCCTGCATATTTCAACAACGCATCTTTTAATCGAAAAACCGTTTAATTCGTCCGGTAACCAGACAATCTCATCCCTGCCCGAATTGATACTGTCAAGGCCTGGGAGTAACTGCAGCAAGTGTTAAGATACATACCATTACACAACCTCTTTAATTTCCCCTCACTTACAGTTGTCAAGAAATTTTAATTAATTTCCGGACGTGATCAATAAACAAGATTTTATAATTTCATATTCCTATGCTACTAGCTTTGCAGTTATTTGTTAACAATCAAAATCAAAAGATAACCATAATAAGCTACTCCTTAGAGAATTGGATAAAAAGCTACTCCTTTGTTCTTTTTTTTGTGACCTTCCCTTTATAGAAACTTCAAAGGTTTGAAGAGAGATAATGAGTTCATCAACCTTCAAGGTGCTTAAGTCTTGAACTTCTTCAATGAATTTTACCTTCATGTCAAACTTCTAAGGATAAGATTTGAGGATCTTTCTAACTAGCTTTTCTTCTAACATTTTTTTCCCAAAGCAAAAGGATTGTTGGTTACATATCGCAGTCTAATGTTGAAATCAGATATGTTCCTCATCCATCATTCTCATATTTTCAAACTCAGTTGTGAGGATTTGCAGCCTTAACATCCTAACCTTGGATATGCTTTCATGAGGAGTCTTGAAATCCCTAAAGCTTATGTAGCTTCAATACAAGTGTTGATTAGTCTGAACATTGTTGGAGCGGTAAAGCGGCAAGCAACAAAAGTTTTGGAAATATTTATCCGGGAAATTATCGTGTCCACAAAGATTAGTGCTACTGAATTGCCGTTCGACGGATTCTTAGTTATGAGTTTGGGTTAAAATGGGTTTAGACGGTAAACACAGAAATTTAACTTATGAACATAAAAATAATTCATTCTTGATAGAGAATAACTTATCTGGTTTGGATCTAAACTACTCCTCACAAACTTAGATTTATCACTCCGCCGTACTCAATCTACAATACTCATCAAAATCACCACATATCCCTCACATCAATGTCCATTTCTGCAACATCGAGAGAGTTTAACTATATTTCTCTTTCGACGATGTCTCAACCGATCGAACAACACAGAGGCATTAAGCTTCTGTATTTAAGCTTGTTGAACCATATTGAAAAATGCTCACAAGATATTTCCAAGCTTTTACCACAACCTTCCAAGTTTTGTTGTCAATGAATTTGAGAAAAGCAACCATATTGACTTTTCAATAGTCACAATTTGTGTCATCAAACACACGTGGCCTGTTGACTGAACATCAATCCTTAGTGTTGTCCATATTGACTTTCCAATAGTCTTATAGGAACATCAACCGCATGATGTTCAATGCCTCTTTCAAATCCTAGTGAAATTTTATTTAGGACTCCACTACTACAAATAACGCTTTTAACCTCGGACAAAAAAGCGTTTTACCTCGGCTAAAGTAGCGAGGTAATGAAGAGCACCAATAAAAGTTTCCACTTAACACCTTATTAATTAAAAAAACTGAGAGATATAGTTATATGCATATGGGATCGAATCCCAGTAGCTGCACTTTTATTATTTTCAAAACTAGCATATCTTTTATCTCGATTTATTCAAAAAACCGAGGGGTGTAACACCCCGTAATTTCATAAATTAATTTAATTAAGTTAAATTAATTATTTGGAAATTATTTGATTATTTAGTAATCAAAATTGGATTTTTGGAAGAATTATGAGAATTATTGTTATTGGGCCGTGACGTAGTTAGTAAAAAGGGAGGTGCCAATGGAGAGGCCTTACTAACTAATTATCCTATGTTTTTATAAAATAGAGAAATTGTGAAAATAAGGAAAAAAGAGAAGCAAAAGAGGAAAAGAGAAGGAACGTGAAAGGGGAGAAGAGGAGGAAGAGAAGAATTCAAGGTTCTTGGCTAAGGTAAGGGGTGACTAATCCTTTTAGCCTATATTATCAGTTTAATGATGATGGGATTGATTATGTAGGTTTTGTATCTCAATTGAATGTGTGTTAGATTTTGGGGTTTTGGAATCTATAGGGCAAATTGGATGTGTTTGTGATGATGTGAATGATGTATGATTTATGTACAATGGATGGAATTGATGTGTGTATTTGAGTAATTATATAATGCTGGTATTGAACTTGAAGAATTAGGACTTATAATGATTTTCTGGTGTGTAAAAGATGGGTTTTTGGGGGTTTGAAGGTAGAATCCCGTAGCAGAAGAAAAATACAGAAAATCATGCTAGAGCTGTCCCGGAGGGGCTGGATTTTCGCTCCTTGAATATAGAAGATAAAGAGTGGTTGGAAAGGCCCTTCTCGGAAGAGGAAATTAAGACGGCGGTGTGGGATTGCGATGGAAATAAAAGCCGGGGCCCGGATGGTTTTACTTTGGACTTCTTCCAAAAATGTTGGGAAACGGTGAAGGCGGATGTGGTGTGTTATGTGACGGATTTCTATGATAAAGCTAAGCTTACGAAAGGTTGTACTTCGTCCTTCATCATGCTCATTCCAAAAGTCAAGCATCCTATCAAATTGACCGAGTTTAGGCCGATTTGTCTTGTCGGTAGCCTTTATAAGATAATTTCAAAGCTTTTGGCGGGAAGGATGAAAAGTGTGCTAGGGAAGTTGATTTCGAAAAACCAAACGGCTTTCGTCCCGGGGAGAAATATTGCGGATGGTGTCTTGGTGGTGAATGAGGTGTTGGATTTGGCCAAAAGAAAGAAGCGGAGGTGTTTAGTTATGAAGGTGGATTTTGAAAAAGCTTACGATCGGGTAAGTTGGAGTTTTTTGAGGTTTGTCCTCATCAAAATGGGGTTCGGAGAAAAATGGTTAAGGTGGATGGAAGGATGTGTGTTTACTAGCTCTTTGTCCGTTATCATTAATGGGAGCGTCACAAAGGATTTTAAGGTGGAAAAAGGCCTTCGTCAAGGAGATCCGTTGTCCCCGTTTTTGTTTGTTATAGCCACGGAAGTTTTAACGGGTCTTATGGAAAAAGCTTCATCGTTAGGAGAGTTTAGAGGTTTTCAGTACAATGACTTTGAAACGAGTGGTATGCTACAATTTGCGGATGATACAATTATTTTGGCGGAAGGTGATCTTGCGAACATTTGGAGCATTAAATCAATTCTTAGAGGTTTTGAGATTATGTCGGGGTTGAGGGTGAATTTCAACAAGAGCAATATTTTTGGAGTCAATGTGGGAGATTGGTTCATCGAAGCGGCTTCGACCTTCCTTGCGTGCAAAGTTGATAATTTGCCTTTTAAATTCCTAGGTGTGAGAGTGGGCGATAGTCCTAGAAAGACATCGTTGTGGAAGGATTTGTTATCTCATTTAAGAAGAAGACTAGCCGTGTGGAAAGGATTGAATCTTTCTATAGAGGGAAGGGTGTGTTTGATTAATTCCGTTTTAAATGCTATTCCAATTTATTCTTTGTCCTTCTACAAAGCCCCTTCGAAGGTTCTCAACGAAATTCGGTCTATCCAAAATTCTTTCCTTTGGAGTGGTAGGGAAGATAAAAGGACTATCCATTGGGTTCGATGGGAGACGGTTTGTAAAGAAAGAGACGAAGGAGGTTTGGGCGTGAAAAATGTTGAGGTGATGAATTTAGCGTTGTTGAGCAAATGGAAGTGGAGGATTTTGACGAATGAGGAGGCGGTTTGGCGCGGTATTCTTTTAACTAGATACAGAGATGTGAAGAGTAAGGTGTTGGTCGGGGATGTGTCCGTCATTGAGAAGGCCGATTCAATTTGGTGGAGGGACTTGCTCTTATCTGACAATTATCTTTCTCTTCTAACCCACAGTTTTGCAGGTGTTGTTTTCTGTAAAATTGGGAGAGGGGCTGACACACCATTCTGGCATGGCTGTTGGGTAGCGCACCAAACTCTGGCTTCAGCTTTTCCAGAGCTGTTTGTAGCGGCTGGAAATGATTTGTTATCAGTAGCAGCGGCAGGCGCGTTTCACAGTAATGGCTGGTGCTGGAACGAGAGTGCCATCTTCGGCACGCAGGCAGCATCGGATGTAGTTCTGCGGACAGAACTGCTGCAACATATCAAGGACTATGCTCCTGGTGATAACGGAGCTGGCGAGTACAATTGGACGCCTTCAATGGACGGAACTTTCTCGGTTAAGTCTTGCTACAACAGAGTTTTTGAAAAGCTATCCGGACCACCTCTTGATCCGAATATAGTCAAAGCGGCTGCGCTTTTATGGAAGGTAAAATCTTCGTCTAAACTCCTTTTATTCGGTTGGAGAATCATCCACAATCGTATAGCTACCAAGGACCATTTATTTAAGAGAGGTATTCTGGACTCTAGCGAATTGTTATGCGTCTTTTGTAATAAGGAGGAAGAGAATCTATCTCACCTCTTAGGTGGCTGCGAGGTTGTGGAGGAAGTGTGGACGAAGGTTTTTATGTGGATTGGTACTATCAAGGATCTATCCTTCGAGGACTTTGTTAAGTACCCGTTCGCCATGCATAAGGTGAAAGGTTCGGTTGTTAGGGACACGATCGCAGTTATTTGGTTGGCGACGGTGTGGGGAATTTGGTTGATAAGGAACTGTAATACGGTGAACTGACTTTTTATCGATCGAAATGTCGCGGTTAGCAAGAGTCGCCACCGACTTTTATTTTATCCAAACAAATTCGGAAAGGCAAAAAGAAACAGAAAAAAACCTTTTTAAAGAAATCTAAGTTCGGGGGGTAATTTATGCAAAGGGAAGGTGTAAGGCACCCTTTGCATCCATGGTTTTCCATGGGCTCTTAATTGCTTTGCTTGCTCGTTTTCAGAAAATGTAGATGAAAGAGGAAAAATGGACTTTAGCTCGTAAATGAGCGTAGCCAGTTTTTGAAGAATTGTGAGAAAGAATATGAAAATTGAGCATTGCAAGGCAATTAGGGGCAATTACCTTAAACTCAGATGATAGGTCTCTTTTTAGCCTTTCAGAATGAAAGGGTCAATCCTTGCCATAAGAGGGCAGGAAGCCTTTCGTTTGGAGGTTGAAGGGTCGTCGAGATATCATTCGTCCAAAGACTGACCCATGCCATAGAGAGGCAGGTAGTCTAAAGGGAATGATCAGAATAGCCTTTTTCGTAGGCAACCAGAAGATACCTCAGCCTTATTCGTGGGCAACTTCCGAGGGTTGAGGTCATGTTAGTGTATCGAAGGCAGCATCATTCTAGGGTCTCATGACCTTTTATCGAGGCAGCATGGCTGAGGTATCCTCATATTCGAGGGACATGGCTTATTCTGCAAAAAACACAAAGGCAACAGGCAACAGGCAACAAGGCAACAAGGCAACAAGGCAACAAGGCAACAGAGAGGTTACCCCAAAAGAGTGTGTGTGTGCCACAATCACGTGGTTCAGTTCAGTTATTTATCTTGTAATTAGTGACTCTAATCCAGTTTAAATTTGCACTCCCTAAATTACTAACCACGCAGTATATAAACAATTTATGGGAAGGGGGAAAATGAAACCAGCGGAGGAGAGGGGAATTGTAACCAGCGGATCCCTTAATAGGGTTTGACATAAGTAATAATAATAAAAACAAAGCTTTAGGGTTCAGGGTTACCAATGATGTAGCTTTGGCATTTGACGAACCCTGAAAAAGGAAAAATGGCAAACAAAGGAGGGTGAGTGCATTATCAGGTTCGAAGGCGAACTTCATTAACCACAAAGAAAATAGAATAATGAATTAAAAAATAGAATAGTGAAAAGGTACTTAGCTTGGCATTTGCCTGACAGGATTGAGGGCAAGGGTTTGCCTGAAGCGTCGACTCTGACCATTAAGAATAAATAAAGAAACAACGAGGTGTGAGTGTATAGGCAATTCATTTTAATAACAAACCCTAATTGTACATGTATAAAAAATAGGGAAGATAAATAAAGAGAATAAGGATAAAATCGGGACTTAGCTTTTGAATTTGATCTGATATGGTTTAGAGTCGGAGGTTGCCTCGGAGGTCAACCCTGGAAAAGGTAAAGGCAGAAATAGTGAAGGCAAGACAAACCCCTGATTTTAAAAGAAAATAAAATATGCTTTAAAGATAAGATACTTAGCTCTGGTTTTTTTGATCAGGCGCATTGTCGGAGTGAACCATGTCGATAACCCTGTAAAGGCAAGGCACAAAGGAAAGAAAATATTTTCAGTGTATTATCAATCCTGGTTAAGATTCAAATAGAATATAATGATAAATCGATTTAATTAATTATTGGTCTCACGACCTAATTAATTAAATCGATATCGAAACATTAAATCGAGAGTGAAAAATAATTTTTATGCAATTCTTGGGATTAAAATAAAATAAATGTGGAATTTTGAATGAATATACATAATTAAAACAATTAAAGTAAAAGCAATTAAATAAATAATTAAAATAATTTAAATTGAAAGTAATTAAATAAATTAACATAAAAAGAATTTTATAAACAAATTTGTGTAAATTTTTTTATATAGTCTTTTGTGCAAAAATAAATTTAAAGTAAAGTAAAAAAAAACATATATATATATTAAAAATAAATGGTTGTGCAATAAAAATAAAAAAAAATTAGAAATTGCTTAACTTTTATCCAGCGCTGCGCGCGCGTGGAGACTATGATACACCCTCAGCTTTAGTAGCGTTGGATTGTGAATAAGTGAGATCCAGTGGTTGTAGAGGCGAGGGAGCATGATACCATGATGCGCTGGATCCTTCTGATATCCAAACAGCAAAACGCGCGCGCGTTTTGAATTGGACCAGTGACCGGATGCCACGTAGTCATCCCTGACCTCCGTCCGTTGCCAAAAACAAACCTTTACCTACGGTTCATCTCCTCCGTCGCCATAGCCCTGCAAGTTTACGAATACGGACAAAAGCAACAAAAAATATTTCGCGAGGCCATGAACACGATCGTCCAGACCTCACGAGTTCAACCCTGCCCTTAATTGAGGCCAATTTTACCTGCATAAGAAAGCCCTAAAACGAAACCTAACCTTCGACAATGGCGTTTTATCATACATTCACGCAAACAACGAAACAATAACCCAGAAACGTTTCAAATACCATAAGGATCAATAATACGCAGTCAATTTTCAAGAATGATGCATGAATTCATGTAATCAAAGCAAAGAACGTAGCGACTTACCTTGCTAAAAAGGAGGTAATTCTGGGAGTTTTGATTGCGTGTAATGGTCCAAACACCTTCAGTGATCCTTGGGGAACTTGTAGGAAGCTTTGGATTGGATTGAATTGTCCTTAAACTCAGAAACCGAATCTCACTTTTCTTGCAATTTTTTAGAGCTTGACTAGGGTTCTTTTTCTGCAGCATTCGTCTCCCCTAGTCTTTGACTTGTTTGTGTACTTATAGGTGAGCATATTAGGGCAACAAAACTGAGTTGAATCTTGGTGATTCACTTGATTGAAGATTATATTTTGAATGAATATTTTTTATACAAATCTTACTATTTTTGACCAAATTCAATCTTTTTCTTCACCAATCCTTTTGTGCACGAAAATTGAGTCATTAATATAATATATTTGATTGGAATCAAGGCAAAATAAGATCTCTAATTATTCTTATTATTTTATGTATTTAATTTATGATTTAAAATGATAATAAACCATAAAATAAATAATAAAAGCTTAAAAATTAAAAAGATCTTATCTTAGGGTGTGCATGGGCTTATAATGCAGATTGGATAGAAATAATATAGGCCCATTTGAAAATATTTGGAGTTTTGATCATTTTCTCTTCACATATGCCTTTGAAAATAGTCCAACTTTGACAAAGTCTATCTCTCTCAATTTTTGAGGTATGGAAGTGTTCTAGGACTTTTTGGAAACCTTAGAGAGTCCTCTAACCAGTGTCTTTGGTCTCATATCAAAATTCTTTTCCATGCTCATTTTATGTCCTTTTGAAAAAAGTGTCTTTTTGTTGACTTTTGAAAAGGACCTATAATGTATGAAGCCATATCTCTTAAACCATTGACCTATGAGCTCTGATTCTTGGACCATTGGATAAAGGAATGAATTCCCTTTAAAATGAGCTTTAGTGGGAATTTTTCTGATGAAGTATGAATATTTGGTGAATTTTCAAAGTTTGGTTGACTTTTTCAGTTCATGCCCAAAATAGTAACTTTTGTCTTTTGACTTTTCTGATATTTCCTTGCATCATCATGATCAACCCTTGATCAAATGATGATTTTAGGCTTATGAGGATGTCGTTGACCAAATATCTTGAACTTTGACTGTACATTGACTTGAAATGACTATTTTGCCCTTGAGAGTCGACTGTTGACCTAATCAGGATTTGAGGGACTCAATTTGCTCTGATTGACTTGAAACTTTACATGGAGATTCTTTGGGATGTTGGTGACCCTATGGAACCACCTTGAGCCATTGATTCAGTGATTTTCCTTTGAATGACCCAAACCCTAGTTCAGAGCCTTGTATAGGAGAGTGTGTCTAGGAGCTTTGCATATGGATTTGAAACTTGAGTAGGAGAAATAATGTGGGCAAATTTTGGGGTATGACAGGAACGCTATCATTTTCAAGCGGGATTCTTTTAGTTTTAATGAATGTTGGGGTGGGGTGGTTTCTAATTCTTGGAGGTGGCTTTGCTCCTATTATAGGCTCAAGTCTTGTTGTAACTTTTACTCTTGGAATATTCTCCCGCTCTCTTGTTTTGAGCGGTAGAAGTTTTTCCGCTTTGTATCCACGGGTGAGCACCCCTTATGCTCTCTAGTAATTCCATTACCTATTCAAAAAAAAAACAATCTATTGTAGCTTTATTTCTTTTTCTCCTAATAGCGCGCGACGCGCCCAAGCTTTTGCCTGAATTATTTATTTTTCTCCTACAGCGCGCCATGCGCCCTCCAGCGCGCGACGCGAGCTACACCAGAACAGCAGCTTTATTTCTTCAAAACGCGTCTGCAACCGTGTCTTCGACCCTTTATTCCTCGAGGCTCTGAAAACGCAAAAATACCTACAAAAAGACAACAAAACTATCAAATAGTACATATTTACACGAAAACGTAATAAAAAACAGACGATACAAATATACACAAAATGGGGAATTATTCAAACGGTATTAACAAAAAGTATCGATAAGTGCTACTATCTACATACAAAAAATAACTACATTTTGGCACTTATAAAACTCTCCCCGACTTGAATCTGTTTGTCCTCAAACAAGGCCAAACACTTAAATCGCAAAAGTAAAAAATCCAAAGAATCAAGAATCAACAAGATTTGGAAAAACAAAACAATTGTACGGTTCAAACAAAAAACGTACGAACAAAGTAAATACTTACCACAATCCTACAACGACAACATGAAAACGAAACAAATCCTAAGTACAAAAATCATACAAAACATTCTAAAATAACACAAGCTTAATCACAAATCACGCCTAGCAAAAACTCATTGGTAGATGAAAAACACCGAAAGGTGAGGACTTTGACACAAACCCGACAAACTTTCAAACAAAAGACAAAATTATGCATTCATCCAAAAGCAGTATCGAAAATGCAACGACACGAATCACAAGGGATTTAAAGGTTGTAATGTGGCTTGGTTAACAAACAAGTGATAAGTCCTAAATCTAATCGAAACAAAAACTTGCCTAAACCTAAGGGAGTAATTACTTCCACAATGTTTCAAACAAAGGAATTCCAATCCAACTTTTCTCTTCATCACAAGTTTCACACCAAACACAATACTTATTAGCACAAATCTTATTCAACTCTTTTTGTTATTTTCTTTTTTAAACTTTTTCTCTTTTTTTTTCTTTCTTTTTCTATTCTTTCTTTCTCACATTATTTTTTTCTTTTTCTTTTTATTTTCTTTCCACAACCTCATACCAATCACACTATAAATGAGCAAACATCATCTTCCCAACTTGAATTCAATCACAACATCAAGTGAATACTCCATACTTTCTAAGGCAAGGTAAAAATCCAACCAAACATCACAGGTGAAGTTCAAGAAAAAAAATCAAACATCGATACACAAATGAAACCAAACACTCATAGACAAACATTAAGCAAAAACAATATGGATATTGACAAAAAGGCTCAAAAGGGGGTACTAATGGTCACACACTCATAAGGTGAGTTGATATTTGGCTATGGTAGTTATGCTCAAAATCAAACAAGTGCCTTGATCACTTTCGTGCATTCACAAAATCAATACAAATGAAAGATTAAACATAATAATATCCAGTTAAAACAAGAATTGTCGGTCTCTCGCATATATATAAAATGGAAAACCACCTCACATTTATGGTAAAAAGGGAAAACTAATTGTGATTCAAGTCATGAGCAAGTTATGCAAAAAGAATGAGTAATATGAAATTTGTACTAATGAAAAGTCTCCTAAACATGCTATGCTATAGAAAGCGATAAACGAGTACTTTTCTACGTACAAATTTGAACAATCATTACCGCACAACCGGCATGTTGAATCAATCAAAATCAGAGAATTACCAAATGCGACTCCAAGTAATCGGGCCACAATTTGAGTCTAAACAACAACAAAAGAATTAAAATTATAACTATAAAATACAATACTATAAAACCTTGGTGTAAGTGGGAAAAAGGCGAGCCGAGTGAACCATTAAAAATAATTCACTGGCCAAAAGCAACAGGGCGCGCGGCGCGCCCTCAAGACCGCGTGACGCGCGCAAAGTTTTACCATACCAAGCTCTTCAGCTCCCAGGTTGCGCGACGCGCGCTACACCAGAAAGATCAAACCAGTTCAGAAAAACAGAATTTCCAATGCACCACCACTTAACATCTACACTACTCATTTACATAAAATTAAAACAGAAAAATATGCAACCGTTGGGGTGCCTCCCAACAAGCGCTCGTTTTACGTTGTTAGCTCGACGCCTTATTGTCTTGCGAATGGTAAGTAACTTCCTCGCGGTACGCCAATGCTTTATCCTCAAACGCCACCTAAAGAAAACGTCCTGCCCAAACACTTAACAAACGAATATAAAGCAAAAGTATATACAAGTATATGTAAAAACACCAATTTACAACGGAATGGTGAAATTAACTAAACAAGTTGAAAAGTGAAGATATGTAATTTAAGAGCTAATCGGAGTTCAACTTGTTTAGTAAGTTCACCAAACAAAACGAAACAAGTATAACTATACAAGTATGCGTCTATGCAAAAAATATACAATATGGACATATTTATGAAACTTAAAACGCGAAACCATCACAATGCGAGTAATCTCAAAACCAATCCCCGACAACGACGCCATTTTGTTGGAGTGGTAAAGCGGCAAGCAAAAAGTAATAGGTATTATTTATTACCGGGTGATATAGGTTATATCGTATCGTAGTCCACAGAGATTGGTAGAGAAAAACTGCCGTTCGACTATCTCGCGTTCTAAGTTTCATGATTGGGTGCGAAAGGTAAATGCGAGAAAAGTAAATAAAGCAAATAAATAATCTATTGTAGCTTAAGAGAATTCAGTCTGGAATCGTATTTCTACTTAACCCGTCGAATACTTAAACCTGGAGTTCTTATGGAAAACACACTCACAATACGCATCAAAATCACCAGGCATCATTCAAGATGCAACATCTGTGTCCATTTCGGCGACACCGACGAAAGCTCAACCGTACTATTCACATCAGCGATTTCTCCATCGGCACAAACAACACAGAGGCATTAAAATCGATACCCATTACGATTATTAGCTATAAATCCATGTCTGAAACCTAGAATCTAACAGATATCATTCCTAATCAAGATCAATGATGTCCCTTTCTGCAACAACACAAATCCGAAGCATTTAAGCAAAAAGATCAAGAACAATAACAATGATGATTTGTAAAGCGAATATATAAACGATCCCAAGATCAACAAATATACATACAAGAGAGTAAAAATATACATACAAACCCCATCATTGGAATGGGTCACAGGGAAGAAGAAGAACAAGCGGAAACTTCTCGTGTTTGTCGGCGCAATCGGAGACCACCCGAGCTAAAGCGACATGATGAGACACCCAATAGTGTTGCTTGAACGTCTAAACTACAAAGAATGGACCAGAGCTCAACTTTGTCCAAGAAGAGGTGATAAAAAAACCTAAAAAAATCTGATCTGAACTATTTATACAAAACTGATATCGCAGAGCGTGCAACGCGCCCTAATTGCACGCGACACGCCCTCTCACTTATGTACCAAACGACCTTGAGAGCGCGATGCGCCCTAATAGCGCGCAAAGCGCCCAAGCTTCTGCCTAAATTATTTCTTTTTCTCCTACAGCGCGCGACGCGCCCTCTAGCGCGCGATGCGAGTTACACCAGAACAACAGCTTTATTTCTTCAAAACGCTTCCGCAGCTGTGTCTTCGACACTTTATTCCTCGAGGCTCCGAAAACGCAAAAATACCTACAAAAAGACAACAAAACTATCAACCGGTACATATTTATACAAAAACATAATAAAACACAAACGATACAAATATACACAAAACAGGGAATTATTCAAACGGTGTTAACAAAAAGTATCGATAAGTGCCACTATTTACATACACAAAATAACTACATTTTGGCACTTAACATTAACATACGCGATTTAAGTTAACGTGCACAAATTGTAATGTGAAGGAGCGAATTAATATTCTCAGAACAAGAATGAAACATTGCTAAGTAACAAGAAAGAGGCTTTCTTGTGACTTGACAATGTTTTGTTGTTTAAATTCTTATGCAGATTGATAGAAGATTAAGTTGAGTTTATTATATTGTATTATTGTTTGTTTCACTAGTCCTTCACTGAAAATACATTTATTTAAACTGACATAGAAACTTATAATCTGAAAATTAAGTTGTATTTGAAAACCAATTTTTATCAATCAATATTTTCCGAATTGCATCCGTCTCATAATTCATATCTCGCTCTTTAACCTTTAGAATGTGATTCAATGACCCGATTCCTCCATTGCATCGATATCTTCTCTTATAGTTTAATATGAATAGCATAAATTTATTTGCCAAGTCTACCTCATCATCGTCACTTATCATCATGATTGTTATTTATATTCAATATCTTATGAGAATGAGTAAGTTATATGAGAATGTGAGAATGAATCTGAACATTAGATTTTAAAATAAATGGTGGAGATTATGTATCATTGTTTTTTTCTCTCATCTCCATCATTTATTTTAATAATGGAAGAGAGAGAAAAAAAGATTGACACATAATCTCTACCATTTATTTTAAAATCTAATGGTTCAGATTCATTCTCATGTTCTTATATAAAAATGTCGTTCGCCATGCATAAGGTGAAAGGTTCGGTTGTTAGGGACACGATCGCAGTTATTTGGTTGGCGACGGTGTGGGGAATTTGGTTGATAAGGAACTGTAATACGGTGAACTGACTTTTTATCGATCGAAATGTCGCGGTTAGCAAGAGTCGCCACCGACTTTTATTTTATCCAAACAAATTCGGAAAGGCAAAAAGAAACAGAAAAAAACCTTTTTAAAGAAATCTAAGTTCGGGGGGTAATTTATGCAAAGGGAAGGTGTAAGGCACCCTTTGCATCCATGGTTTTCCATGGGCTCTTAATTGCTTTGCTTGCTCGTTTTCAGAAAATGTAGATGAAAGAGGAAAAATGGACTTTAGCTCGTAAATGAGCGTAGCCAGTTTTTGAAGAATTGTGAGAAAGAATATGAAAATTGAGCATTGCAAGGCAATTAGGGGCAATTACCTTAAACTCAGATGATAGGTCTCTTTTTAGCCTTTCAGAATGAAAGGGTCAATCCTTGCCATAAGAGGGCAGGAAGCCTTTCGTTTGGAGGTTGAAGGGTCGTCGAGATATCATTCGTCCAAAGACTGACCCATGCCATAGAGAGGCAGGTAGTCTAAAGGGAATGATCAGAATAGCCTTTTTCGTAGGCAACCAGAAGATACCTCAGCCTTATTCGTGGGCAACTTCCGAGGGTTGAGGTCATGTTAGTGTATCGAAGGCAGCATCATTCTAGGGTCTCATGACCTTTTATCGAGGCAGCATGGCTGAGGTATCCTCATATTCGAGGGACATGGCTTATTCTGCAAAAAACACAAAGGCAACAGGCAACAGGCAACAAGGCAACAAGGCAACAAGGCAACAAGGCAACAGAGAGGTTACCCCAAAAGAGTGTGTGTGTGCCACAATCACGTGGTTCAGTTCAGTTATTTATCTTGTAATTAGTGACTCTAATCCAGTTTAAATTTGCACTCCCTAAATTACTAACCACGCAGTATATAAACAATTTATGGGAAGGGGGAAAATGAAACCAGCGGAGGAGAGGGGAATTGTAACCAGCGGATCCCTTAATAGGGTTTGACATAAGTAATAATAATAAAAACAAAGCTTTAGGGTTCAGGGTTACCAATGATGTAGCTTTGGCATTTGACGAACCCTGAAAAAGGAAAAATGGCAAACAAAGGAGGGTGAGTGCATTATCAGGTTCGAAGGCGAACTTCATTAACCACAAAGAAAATAGAATAATGAATTAAAAAATAGAATAGTGAAAAGGTACTTAGCTTGGCATTTGCCTGACAGGATTGAGGGCAAGGGTTTGCCTGAAGCGTCGACTCTGACCATTAAGAATAAATAAAGAAACAACGAGGTGTGAGTGTATAGGCAATTCATTTTAATAACAAACCCTAATTGTACATGTATAAAAAATAGGGAAGATAAATAAAGAGAATAAGGATAAAATCGGGACTTAGCTTTTGAATTTGATCTGATATGGTTTAGAGTCGGAGGTTGCCTCGGAGGTCAACCCTGGAAAAGGTAAAGGCAGAAATAGTGAAGGCAAGACAAACCCCTGATTTTAAAAGAAAATAAAATATGCTTTAAAGATAAGATACTTAGCTCTGGTTTTTTTGATCAGGCGCATTGTCGGAGTGAACCATGTCGATAACCCTGAAAAGGCAAGGCACAAAGGAAAGAAAATATTTTCAGTGTATTATCAATCCTGGTTAAGATTCAAATAGAATATAATGATAAATCGATTTAATTAATTATTGGTCTCACGACCTAATTAATTAAATCGATATCGAAACATTAAATCGAGAGTGAAAAATAATTTTTATGCAATTCTTGGGATTAAAATAAAATAAATGTGGAATTTTGAATGAATATACATAATTAAAACAATTAAAGTAAAAGCAATTAAATAAATAATTAAAATAATTTAAATTGAAAGTAATTAAATAAATTAACATAAAAAGAATTTTATAAACAAATTTGTGTAAAATTTTTTATATAGTCTTTTGTGCAAAAATAAATTTAAAGTAAAGTAAAAAAAAAACATATATATATATTAAAAATAAATGGTTGTGCAATAAAAATAAAAAAAAATTAGAAATTGCTTAGCTTTTATCCAGTGCTGCGCGCGCGTGGAGACTATGATACACCCTCAGCTTTAGTAGCGTTGGATTGTGAATAAGTGAGATCCAGTGGTTGTAGAGGCGAGGGAGCATGATACCATGATGCGCTGGATCCTTCTGATCTCCAAACAGCAAAATGCGCGCGCGTTTTGAATTGGACCAGTGACCGGATGCCACGTAGTCATCCCTGACCTCCGTCCGTTGCCAAAAACAAACCTTTACCTACGGTTCATCTCCTCCGTCGCCATAGCCCTGCAAGTTTATGAATACGGACAAAAGCAACAAAATATTTCGCGAGGCCATGAACACGATCGTCCAGACCTCACGAGTTCAACCCTGCCCTTAATTGAGGCCAATTTTACCTGCATAAGAAAGCCCTAAAACGAAACCTAACCTTCGACAATGGCGTTTTATCATACATTCACGCAAACAACGAAACAATAACCCAGAAACGTTTCAAATACCATAAGGATCAATAATACGCAGTCAATTTTCAAGAATGATGCATGAATTCATGTAATCAAAGCAAAGAACGTAGCGACTTACCTTGCTAAAAAGGAGGTAATTCTGGGAGTTTTGATTGCGTGTAATGGTCCAAACACCTTCAGTGATCCTTGGGGAACTTGTAGGAAGCTTTGGATTGGATTGAATTGTCCTTAAACTCAGAAACCGAATCTCACTTTTCTTGCAATTTTTTAGAGCTTGACTAGGGTTCTTTTTCTGCAGCATTCGTCTCCCCTAGTCTTTGACTTGTTTGTGTACTTATAGGTGAGCATATTAGGGCAACAAAACTGAGTTGAATCTTGGTGATTCACTTGATTGAAGATTATATTTTGAATGAATATTTTTTATACAAATCTTACTATTTTTGACCAAATTCAATCTTTTTCTTCACCAATCCTTTTGTGCACGAAAATTGAGTCATTAATATAATATATTTGATTGGAATCAAGGCAAAATAAGATCTCTAATTATTCTTATTATTTTATGTATTTAATTTATGATTTAAAATGATAATAAACCATAAAATAAATAATAAAAGCTTAAAAATTAAAAAGATCTTATCTTAGGGTGTGCATGGGCTTATAATGCAGATTGGATAGAAATAATATAGGCCCATTTGAAAATATTTGGAGTTTTGATCATTTTCTCTTCACATATGCCTTTGAAAATAGTCCAACTTTGACAAAGTCTATCTCTCTCAATTTTTTAGGTATGGAAGTGTTCTAGGACTTTTTGGAAACCTTAGAGAGTCCTCTAACCAGTGTCTTTGGTCTCATATAAAAATTCTTTTCCATGCTCATTTTATGTCCTTTTGAAAAAAGTGTCTTTTTGTTGACTTTTGAAAAGGACCTATAATGTATGAAGCCATATCTCTTAAACCATTGACCTATGAGCTCTGATTCTTGGACCATTGGATAAAGGAATGAATTCCCTTTAAAATGAGCTTTAGTGGGAATTTTTCTGATGAAGTATGAATATTTGGTGAATTTTCAAAGTTTGGTTGACTTTTTCAGTTCATGCCCAAAATAGTAACTTTTGTCTTTTGACTTTTCTGATATTTCCTTGCATCATCATGATCAACCCTTGATCAAATGATGATTTTAGGCTTATGAGGATGTCGCTGACCAAATATCTTGAACTTTGACTGTACATTGACTTGAAATGACTATTTTGCCCTTGAGAGTCGACTGTTGACCTAATCAGGATTTGAGGGACTCAATTTGCTCTGATTGACTTGAAACTTTACATGGAGATTCTTTGGGATGTTGGTGACCCTATGGAACCACCTTGAGCCATTGATTCAGTGATTTTCCTTTGAATGACCCAAACCCTAGTTCAGAGCCTTGTATAGGAGAGTGTGTCTAGGAGCTTTGCATATGGATTTGAAACTTGAGTAGGAGAAATAATGTGGGCAAATTTTGGGGTATGACAGCTGCCCCTGTTCAATTATCTTAAACCTGAAGATGTAGAATGGTTTTGTATGCCAGTCGGTATCTGAAGGTGGAAGATGATTGAACACTAGAATACCAAGAAATTTGCCCTAGCTGAAGTAGGGACCTTTGTCGGAGATGGGCTTAGAGATGCCATCCAGGCCTTGAGAGAAAGTTTATTGGAGATTGATCATGTCAGCACCGTTCGTGGTAACTGAATTAGATCTAAGTCTTTTGAAATATTCATGGAGGATGCTCGAAACTAAGTATCAGAACTAAATCGTCGTCTTGATTATCTCTGAACTATTTTCGAAATAATTGTCACAATTAAATCTCTATCTTGATTATCTCTGAACTATCTTTGGAGGATACCCAAAAGTAAGTGTCAGAATTAAATAACTATCTTGATTATCTCTGACTGTTAGGTATCAGAATTAAATCTCTGTCTTGATTATCTCTGAACTATCTTTGGAGGATACCCAAAATTAAGTGTCAAAATTAAATCTTCGTCTTGATTATCTCTGAACTATCTTTGGAGAATACCCGGAATTAAGTATCAGAACTAAATCTTTGTCTTGATTATCTCTGAACTATCTCTGGAGAATACTCGGAACTAAGTATCAGAATTAAATCTTTGTCTTGATTATCTCTGAACTATCTCTGGAGAATACCCGGAATTAAGTATCAGAATTAAATCTCTGTATTGATTATCTCTGAACTATCTTTGGAAGATATCCAAAATTAAGTGTCAAAATTAAATCTTCGTCTTGATTATCTCTGAACTATCTTTGGAGAATACCCGGAATTAAGTATCAGAACTAAATCTTTGTCTTGATTATCTCTGAACTATCTCTGGAGAATACCCGGAATTAAGTATCAGAATTAAATCTCTGTATTGATTATCTCTGAACTATCTTTGGAAGATATCCAAAATTAAGTGTCAAAATTAAATCTTCGTCTTGATTATCTCTGAACTATCTTTGGAGAATACCCGAAATTAAGTATCAGAACTAAATCTTTGTCTTGATTATCTCTGAACTATCTCTGGAGAATACTCGGAACTAAGTATCAGAATTAAATCTTTGTCTTGATTATCTCTGAACTATCTCTGGAGAATACTCGGAACTAAGTATCAGAATTAAATCTTCGTCTTGATTATCTCTGAACTATCTCTGGAGAATACCCGGAATTAAGTATCAGAATTAAATCTCTGTATTGATTATCTCTGAACTATCTTTGGAAGATATCCAAAATTAAGTGTCAGAAATAAATCTCTGTCTTGATTATATCTGAACCATTTTTGGAAGGTATCCAAAATTAGGTGTCAGAACTAAATCTCTGTCTTGAATGAGTGTCAGAATTAAATCGTTGAATTGATTATATCTGCACTATATCTAGAAGATGTATAAGTAGACTGCAAAAGAAACATTAGTTTTATGCAATGTCGTGATGTATGTATTGTAATAATTTTTTTTTTTAAAAGAATGAGAGTGTTATGCATATGTCATGAGACGTATGTATGTTATGAATTAACTATGATATATGATGTATGAACATGAGTTATGCTATTTGGAGTATCTTGAGAAAATAAATCTATGTATCATTGGGATTTTGACGTTTGATCTTGTCTTGAAGAAGTACAACTGGGGATTTATGATTCTTGCTTGGGGATGATCAGTAACTTGATGTACCCTGATTGGGAATAAAGACATTAATAAACCATGTTGGCGAAGAGCAAAGTGTTGGAGAACCAGCAGTGTTGAAGATGTAAACTTTGTTGGGGAGCCATGTCTTTGTCGAGAGCGTTTGAAGATATCTTCTTAATGAATACTCTGTGGGGATATGATCTTGTGAACCCATCTCTGTGGGGAGACATGGGTGAAAGTTGCCCCCAGTATTATAGTAACTACCATTCCTGGATTAGGTTAGGACACACCACTAAGTATTGATCAGATGTCAAACTGGACATTCATAGATTTGCCCCTGCTAGTGAGGACTTTATGAAGTGTATATTGTAGGCGACATGCCCCTAGTAATCGTAAACTTAGGATGATGCCCCTGACTGTTTGGCTTTTGAGAGATTCTTGGAATCTTGACTTGATTGCCCCAGATTGATTGGGAAAAACGTGTCATGCCCCCTTGTATACGTAGGAGACATTGCTTCTTGGAGTAATATTGTCTGTCGGGATAACTTTCAGTCATTAGTTGTATCCTGTGCAAATTCTCTCTGTTGCTAACATTTGAAATTATGTAGCAAAATTTGTTTAATAATGAATTCATGAGATGCAGTGCATACGTTTGTCTTGAGTTTTTGAAAAACATTAAAGCATGAGATGTAAAAACATGACATTTGTAAGAACATGATATTTATAACAACATGTCGTTTGTAAAAACGTGACATCAACTTAACATTTGTAGTAAACCTTAAGGAGTCGGGATACCTTTTTGGTAACAGTATGCTTTCGAACTAACCATGTTTCAATTAGGACTTTCAAAGGTTGTAACGTGGCTTGGTTCACGGTTTAAGAAACAAAGGATAAAGGCTCAAAGTTTATTTGTACCCACCCCTCTTCGTGATGTTCTTCGATCCTAAGCTCAGTTAATTCGACTTATGCATTCAAGTTCCAAGAGATCTATGGATTTGCGCCTTCGATAATGTTGATGGTTCACAAGTAATGAGAACTTCTGATATGGCAGTCATTTCTTCCTTTTGGTAGTCACAACTTTGTGTTGTTCAAGAATTTATTGACTTCTCTTTTTTCATCTTTTTGATATCCCTAACTTTTGCCTGAACTGTCTATTGTGAGCTTACCGTCAGCGGGATGCCTTGATTTTTGCCTAAGTCATCTTTTTTATTTTTGACTTAGCAGGCTTTTCTTTGTATATATGTTTTTCGTTCTTTCCTTTTTGAAAGATAATGACTGCCTTGTTTGATTGATGAACCGTCATTGTCTTTTGATTGACATTTCCAACACTTCTTTGATGCGTGTGGTTGAACGTTTGTGATTGAAACCTTTGTTGAAAGGTGTACTGAATGGTTCTCTTAAAATAGAATGCACAGCCAAATTAACTGAGAACTACCATGCCCCAGGTTATGATCACAGGTTTTGAATTATTCAAGAAAGAAAACTCCTACAACTTAGGCTCAAAAGGGTTAACGAGGGATTATCATCCTTATATCTCCACTATTTAGGAATTGAAATAATGCCTGTACATCGTCAACATAGTCCGTTCAAAAGCATACTGTATGAGGTTGCGGTATCGTTTTCGTCATCCTCCCTCAAAAGGCTTACAGCTTAGCAGGAGTTGAATAAACACAAAACATATGCAAAGTAAATACGTGATTTGAAATGAATGATAACGAAATAATGTATTCAAGACAAACATATGCAGTGCACTGATGATAATTATTAAAATAGATAATGTCTATCATAAGTCGAATGTTTAAACAAACAGAATAGAAATTGCAAACAAAAGTAAATCTAATGATCTAAAAAGTTCATCCTTCTAGCCATCCATAGTATTAGTAATCTTGTTGTGATTAGGCATGGGAGCAGTGATCACAATAGGAGTTGCAGGATGGTCGAACTCAATTTCACCAGCGTCGATCATATCTTGAATCTTATTCTTCAACGGCCAACAATTCTCCGTGTCATGTCCAGGACTGTTAGAATGATATGCGCACCTCGCGTTGGGTTTGTAACTAGGAGCAGAGGTGTTAGGATTTTTAGGAGGATCCCTCAGAGTGATCAAATTTGCCTTTTGCAGATGTTGTAAGGCTTGAGCTAGCGACATATTGATCTTTGTGAATTGACGTCTGGGTTTATCTTGTTTGTTTTGACGACCCTGTTGAGGCGCCGGTGTGGAGCTCAGAACTGCCCCAATAGATTGATCATGGCTTATACTTTTCTGCCCATACACAACATTAGAATCTGACCTCCCATTAGAATGCTTCTTTGTAGTACCTAAAGATGTAGCCATTTGAATCTTACCACTTCGAATACCACTCTCGACACGTTCCCCAATCAGTATGAGTTCAGTGAATCCAGATGATGAACTCCCCAATAAATGACTATAGAAAGGACCAGTCAGTGTACTCATAAATATATCGACCAATTCTCTGTCAGCTAAGGAGGGTTTGACTCTTCCAGCTAGATCTCTCCACTTTTGAGCATACTCCTTGAAACTTTCTTTAGGTCCCATGGACATGCTTTGTAGTTGCATGCGAGTTGGTGCGAGATCGGAATTATATTGGTATTGCTTATAGAAAGCAACAACTAAATCTTCCCAGGCATGGATGTTGGTACTTTCCAGTTGATAGTACCATTCGAGTTGAGTTCCAGATAAGCTTTCTTGAAAGAAATGGATCCAGAGCCTCTTATCAGCAGTGTGAGGCTGAATCTTCCTTACATAAGACCTCAAGTGTAGTTTAGGACAAGAGACTCCATCATACTTAGCAAAGGCGGGAGTTTTGAATTTTGGAGGAATAACGACCCCAGGAGCAAGTCCAAGCTCTTCAAAATCCAGCCCAGGTATCTTCTGAATTTCCACGCTTCTCAGGCGCTCTTCTAACATCTTGTATTTGTCATCGGGATGTTCGTCCTCATGGTAATAGTCCTCTTCTTCTTCAGAGAGTTTGGCAGAATCGTGGTTACTTTTTGCATCGGTTTTGATACTAGCATCATCATCTTGCTCATCCTCATCACTGTCTTCAGAGGTTGCGGCATCCCTGAGTTGCAAGATTGGTCTAAGCTTTTTCACTCGAGTCTTCTTACCCTCTTTGGGAGCTTCAGCTTCTTCAACCTTTTTGAGAGGGCCTTTGAACCTTCTTCCCAGATTGAGAACACCTTTAGGTTTCTTGGTCTTCTTTTCCTTCTTAGTCAGAAGGGATTTCAGCTCATCTTGCCCCTTGGACAAATTCAGAATCAAGGCTTGGAACTCAGTGTTTTGAGCTTGGAGATCCTTAACTGATTGTTCGAGATTCATGATGCTGAAATAAACAGCGAGGAAGGATGAGAGACCTATTGTAAGAAACCTGTTATGCGATGTTATGAATGTAAATGCAATGCTTTCGAGGATCTATAGGAAATTTAGTTTGCAACGTTTAGACATTGAATCAAACAGAGCTATGTCTAGAGAATTCTGGCTTTCGTCTTTGGACGTCCTTCTTTGAGAATCAAGCTCACCATATCGAGTGGGTCATCGCCTCTGATTCGGGATACTTCTGAATTTGAAGGTACATGGCTAGAGGAAAATAAATCCTCTTGCCCCTTGATAGGTATCGAGTCTCTGAATTGGAAGGCACGTGGCCAGAGGAAAATAAATCCTCTTGCCCCTAGATAGGAATTCAGTCCTTGATAAGAGCACCTGAAATTGTGCGCCCTAAATTCCTAAGATCCTTGAAAGGGTTAGTTGATCATGTTATGCTTATGATGTCATGATGTCATGATGTTATGCGAATGCAGTTCATTAGTCATAGTGTGAGATAGTAAGGACAAACAAGTCCTTTCAACAAAACCTGCGAGAAAATGAAGGTTAGTAGCAAACACAAACAAGTCACACAAGTTAGGCAAGTCACACAAGTCACACAATTTTGCCTTATGGTTAGGCTTGCACGTGGTTCACAGGTACGTACCCTCCCCCTGAAGTTTAGTTGGTTCAACCTGTCCTATATAAAGATCGGGTTCTAGGGAGCTCATATCATTGACCTTTCTCGAAGGCGCTTATCTCAGTTCGGCAATCGAATCACCAACCGAGAAGGTCCTGAAAGTCCAGTCCATATGAGTGTAGCTTCGAGTATCAACCAACTTCAGTCGGAACCAAAGCCAGCCATCTCGCTACTTTCTAATAGGCCAAGGTCAAGTTCGACTAAGGTTCTAAGGGCGAATTAGTGCTTAATGACACCACGCGGCAGCCAAGCATTTCCTCAGGTCGGATCCCAAGGAACACCAGGACAAACCAATGTGTCACACTAACGATGGCCATCAGGTCAACCACATCAGTATACGCTGTGCAGTCTCATTGATCTCATGCCATTTACCTAAGGTACTCAGATCCGGGTTAGGATCTTTCACACAGCAGAATACCCAAAACAGCCCTGCAAAAGTAAAGCAAACAAAGCAAACAATAGAAAACATTTAAGTGATTCCTAAACTTTTAAGGTAACCCCTCTTTTATCGAAAAAAATCCCCAGCAGAGTCGCCAGTTCTGTAATACGGTGAACTGACTTTTTATCGATCGAAATGTCGCGGTTAGCAAGAGTCGCCACCGACTTTTATTTTATCCAAACAAATTCGGAAAGGCAAAAAGAAACAGAAAAAAACCTTTTTAAAGAAATCTAAGTTCGGGAGGTAATTTATGCAAAGGGAAGGTGTAAGGCACCCTTTGCATCCATGGTTTTCCATGGGCTCTTAATTGCTTTGCTTGCTCGTTTTCAGAAAATGTAGATGAAAGAGGAAAAATGGACTTTAGCTCGTAAATGAGCGTAGCCAGTTTTTGAAGAATTGTGAGAAAGAATATGAAAATTGAGCATTGCAAGGCAATTAGGGGCAATTACCTTAAACTCAGATGATAGGTCTCTTTTTAGCCTTTCAGAATGAAAGGGTCAATCCTTGCCATAAGAGGGCAGGAAGCCTTTCGTTTGGAGGTTGAAGGGTCGTCGAGATATCATTCGCCCAAAGACTGACCCATGCCATAGAGAGGCAGGTAGTCTAAAGGGAATGATCAGAATAGCCTTTTTCGTAGGCAACCAGAAGATACCTCAGCCTTATTCGTGGGCAACTTCCGAGGGTTGAGGTCATGTTAGTGTATCGAAGGCAGCATCATTCTAGGGTCTCATGACCTTTTATCGAGGCAGCATGGCTGAGGTATCCTCATATTCGAGGGACATGGCTTATTCTGCAAAAAACACAAAGGCAACAGGCAACAGGCAACAAGGCAACAAGGCAACAAGGCAACAAGGCAACAAGGCAACAGAGAGGTTACCCCAAAAGAGTGTGTGTGTGCCACAATCACGTGGTTCAGTTCAGTTATTTATCTTGTAATTAGTGACTCTAATCCAGTTTAAATTTGCACTCCCTAAATTACTAACCACGCAGTATATAAACAATTTATGGGAAGGGGAAAATGAAACCAGCGGAGGAGAGGGGAATTGTAACCAGCGGATCCCTTAATAGGGTTTGACATAAGTAATAATAATAAAAACAAAGATTTAGGGTTCAGGGTTACCAATGATGTAGCTTTGGCATTTGACGAACCCTGAAAAAGGAAAAATGGCAAACAAAGGAGGGTGAGTGCATTATCAGGTTCGAAGGCGAACTTCATTAACCACAAAGAAAATAGAATAATGAATTAAAAAATAGAATAGTGAAAAGGTACTTAGCTTGGCATTTGCCTGACAGGATTGAGGGCAAGGGTTTGCCTGAAGCGTCGACTCTGACCATTAAGAATAAATAAAGAAACAACGAGGTGTGAGTGTATAGGCAATTCATTTTAATAACAAACCCTAATTGTACATGTATAAAAAATAGGGAAGATAAATAAAGAGAATAAGGATAAAATCGGGACTTAGCTTTTGAATTTGATCTGATATGGTTTAGAGTCGGAGGTTGCCTCGGAGGTCAACCCTGGAAAAGGTAAAGGCAGAAATAGTGAAGGCAAGACAAACCCCTGATTTTAAAAGAAAATAAAATATGCTTTAAAGATAAGATACTTAGCTCTGGTTTTTTTGATCAGGCGCATTGTCGGAGTGAACCATGTCGATAACCCTGAAAAGGCAAGGCACAAAGGAAAGAAAATATTTTCAGTGTATTATCAATCCTGGTTAAGATTCAAATAGAATATAATGATAAATCGATTTAATTAATTATTGGTCTCACGACCTAATTAATTAAATCGATATCGAAACATTAAATCGAGAGTGAAAAATAATTTTTATGCAATTCTTGGGATTAAAATAAAATAAATGTGGAATTTTGAATGAATATACATAATTAAAACAATTAAAGTAAAAGCAATTAAATAAATAATTAAAATAATTTAAATTGAAAGTAATTAAATAAATTAACATAAAAAGAATTTTATAAACAAATTTGTGTAAATTTTTTTATATAGTCTTTTGTGCAAAAATAAATTTAAAGTAAAGTAAAAAAAAACATATATATATATTAAAAATAAATGGTTGTGCAATAAAAATAAAAAAAAATTAGAAATTGCTTAACTTTTATCCAGTGCTGCGCGCGCGTGGAGACTATGATACACCCTCAGCTTTAGTAGCATTGGATTGTGAATAAGTGAGATCCAGTGGTTGTAGAGGCGAGGGAGCATGATACCATGATGCGCTGGATCCTTCTGATATCCAAACAGCAAAACGCGCGCGCGTTTTGAATTGGACCAGTGACCGGATGCCACGTAGTCATCCCTGACCTCCGTCCGTTGCCAAAAACAAACCTTTACCTACGGTTCATCTCCTCCGTCGCCATAGCCCTGCAAGTTTACGAATACGGACAAAAGCAACAAAAAATATTTCGCGAGGCCATGAACACGATCGTCCAGACCTCACGAGTTCAACCCTGCCCTTAATTGAGGCCAATTTTACCTGCATAAGAAAGCCCTAAAACGAAACCTAACCTTCGACGATGGCGTTTTATCATACATTCACGCAAACAACGAAACAATAACCCAGAAACGTTTCAAATACCATAAGGATCAATAATACGCAGTCAATTTTCAAGAATGATGCATGAATTCATGTAATCAAAGCAAAGAACGTAGCGACTTACCTTGCTAAAAAGGAGGTAATTCTGGGAGTTTTGATTGCGTGTAATGGTCCAAACACCTTCAGTGATCCTTGGGGAACTTGTAGGAAGCTTTGGATTGGATTGAATTGTCCTTAAACTCAGAAACCGAATCTCACTTTTCTTGCAATTTTTTAGAGCTTGACTAGGGTTCTTTTTCTGCAGCATTCGTCTCCCCTAGTCTTTGACTTGTTTGTGTACTTATAGGTGAGCATATTAGGGCAACAAAACTGAGTTGAATCTTGGTGATTCACTTGATTGAAGATTATATTTTGAATGAATATTTTTTATACAAATCTTACTATTTTTGACCAAATTCAATCTTTTTCTTCACCAATCCTTTTGTGCACGAAAATTGAGTCATTAATATAATATATTTGATTGGAATCAAGGCAAAATAAGATCTCTAATTATTCTTATTATTTTATGTATTTAATTTATGATTTAAAATGATAATAAACCATAAAATAAATAATAAAAGCTTAAAAATTAAAAAGATCTTATCTTAGGGTGTGCATGGGCTTATAATGCAGATTGGATAGAAATAATATAGGCCCATTTGAAAATATTTGGAGTTTTGATCATTTTCTCTTCACATATGCCTTTGAAAATAGTCCAACTTTGACAAAGTCTATCTCTCTCAATTTTTGAGGTATGGAAGTGTTCTAGGACTTTTTGGAAACCTTAGAGAGTCCTCTAACCAGTGTCTTTGGTCTCATATCAAAATTCTTTTCCATGCTCATTTTATGTCCTTTTGAAAAAAGTGTCTTTTTGTTGACTTTTGAAAAGGACCTATAATGTATGAAGCCATATCTCTTAAACCATTGACCTATGAGCTCTGATTCTTGGACCATTGGATAAAGGAATGAATTCCCTTTAAAATGAGCTTTAGTGGGAATTTTTCTGATGAAGTATGAATATTTGGTGAATTTTCAAAGTTTGGTTGACTTTTTCAGTTCATGCCCAAAATAGTAACTTTTGTCTTTTGACTTTTCTGATATTTCCTTGCATCATCATGATCAACCCTTGATCAAATGATGATTTTAGGCTTATGAGGATGTCGTTGACCAAATATCTTGAACTTTGACTGTACATTGACTTGAAATGACTATTTTGCCCTTGAGAGTCGACTGTTGACCTAATCAGGATTTGAGGGACTCAATTTGCTCTGATTGACTTGAAACTTTACATGGAGATTCTTTGGGATGTTGGTGACCCTATGGAACCACCTTGAGCCATTGATTCAGTGATTTTCCTTTGAATGACCCAAACCCTAGTTCAGAGCCTTGTATAGGAGAGTGTGTCTAGGAGCTTTGCATATGGATTTGAAACTTGAGTAGGAGAAATAATGTGGGCAAATTTTGGGGTATGACAGGAACGCTATCATTTTCAAGCGGGATTCTTTTAGTTTTAATGAATGTTGGGGTGGGGTGGTTTCTAATTCTTGGAGGTGGCTTTGCTCCTATTATAGGCTCAAGTCTTGTTGTAACTTTTACTCTTGGAATATTCTCCCGCTCTCTTGTTTTGAGCGGTAGAAGTTTTTCCGCTTTGTATCCACGGGTGAGCACCCCTTATGCTCTCTAGTAATTCCATTACCTATTCAAAAAAAAAACAATCTATTGTAGCTTTATTTCTTTTTCTCCTAATAGCGCGCGACGCGCCCAAGCTTTTGCCTGAATTATTTATTTTTCTCCTACAGCGCGCCATGCGCCCTCCAGCGCGCGACGCGAGCTACACCAGAACAGCAGCTTTATTTCTTCAAAACGCGTCTGCAACCGTGTCTTCGACCCTTTATTCCTCGAGGCTCTGAAAACGCAAAAATACCTACAAAAAGACAACAAAACTATCAAATAGTACATATTTACACGAAAACGTAATAAAACACAGACGATACAAATATACACAAAATGGGGAATTATTCAAACGGTATTAACAAAAAGTATCGATAAGTGCTACTATCTACATACAAAAAATAACTACATTTTGGCACTTATAAAACTCTCCCCGACTTGAATCAGTTTGTCCTCAAACAAGGCCAAACACTTAAATCGCAAAAGTAAAAAATCCAAAGAATCAAGAATCAACAAGATTTGGAAAAACAAAACAATTGTACGGTTCAAACAAAAAACGTACGAACAAAGTAAATACTTACCACAATCCTACAACGACAACATGAAAACGAAACAAATCCTAAGTACAAAAATCATACAAAACATTCTAAAATAACACAAGCTTAATCACAAATCACGCCTAGCTAAAATTCATTGGTAGATGAAAAACACCGAAAGGTGAGGACTTTGACACAAACCCGACAAACTTTCAAACAAAAGACAAAATTATGCATTCATCCAAAAGCAGTATCGAAAATGCAACGACACGAATCACAAGGGATTTAAAGGTTGTAATGTGGCTTGGTTAACAAACAAGTGATAAGTCCTAAATCTAATCGAAACAAAAACTTGCCTAAACCTAAGGGAGTAATTACTCCCACAATGTTTCAAAAAAAGGAATTCCAATCCAACTTTTCTCTTCATCACAAGTTTTACACCAAACACAATACTTATTAGCACAAATCTTATTCAACTCTTTTTGTTATTTTCTTTTTTAAACTTTTTCTCTTTTTTTTTCTTTCTTTTTCTATTCTTTCTTTCTCACATTATTTTTTTCTTTTTCTTTTTATTTTCTTTCCACAACCTCATACCAATCACACTATAAATGAGCAAACATCATCTTCCCAACTTGAATTCAATCACAACATCAAGTGAATACTCCATACTTTCTAAGGCAAGGTAAAAATCCAACCAAACATCACAGGTGAAGTTCAAGAAAAAAAATCAAACATCCATACACAAATGAAACCAAACACTCATAGACAAACATTAAGCAAAAACAATATGGATATTGACAAAAAGGCTCAAAAGGGGGTACTAATGGTCACACACTCATAAGGTGAGTTGATATTTGGCTATGGTAGTTATGCTCAAAATCAAACAAGTGCCTTGATCACTTTCGTGCATTCACAAAATCAATACAAATGAAAGATTAAACAAAATAATATCCAGTTAAAACAAGAATTGTCGGTCTCTCGCATATATATAAAATGGAAAACCACCTCACATTTATGGTAAAAAGGGAAAACTAATTGTGATTCAAGTCATGAGCAAGTTATGCAAAAAGAATGAGTAATATGAAATTTGTACTAATGAAAAGTCTCCTAAACATGCTATGCTATAGAAAGCGATAAACGAGTACTTTTCTACGTACAAATTTGAACAATCATTACCGCACAACCGGCATGTTGAATCAATCAAAATCAGAGAATTACCAAATGCGACTCCAAGTAATCGGGCCACAATTTGAGTCTAAACAACAACAAAAGAATTAAAATTATAACTATAAAATACAATACTATAAAACCTTGGTGTAAGTGGGAAAAAGGCGAGCCGAGTGAACCATTAAAAATAATTCACTGGCCAAAAGCAACAGGGCGCGCGGCGCGCCCTCAAGACCGCGTGACGCGCGCAAAGTTTTACCATACCAAGCTCTTCAGCTCCCAGGTTGCGCGACGCGCGCTACACCAGAAAGATCAAACCAGTTCAGAAAAACAGAATTTCCAATGCACCACCACTTAACATCTACACTACTCATTTACATAAAATTAAAACAGAAAAATATGCAACCGTTGGGGTGCCTCCCAACAAGCGCTCGTTTTACGTTGTTAGCTCGACGCCTTATTGTCTTGCGAATGGTAAGTAACTTCCTCGCGGTACGCCAATGCTTTATCCTCAAACGCCACCTAAAGAAAACGTCCTGCCCAAACACTTAACAAACGAATATAAAGCAAAAGTATATACAAGTATATGTAAAAACACCAATTTACAACGGAATGGTGAAATTAACTAAACAAGTTGAAAAGTGAAGATATGTAATTTAAGAGCTAATCGGAGTTCAACTTGTTTAGTAAGTTCACCAAACAAAACGAAACAAGTATAACTATACAAGTATGCGTCTATGCACAAAATATACAATATGGACATATTTATGAAACTTAAAACGCGAAACCATCACAATGCGAGTAATCTCAAAACCAATCCCCGACAACGACGCCATTTTGTTGGAGTGGTAAAGCGGCAAGCAAAAAGTAATAGGTATTATTTATTACTGGGTGATATAGGTTATATCGTATCGTAGTCCACAGAGATTGGTAGAGAAAAACTGCCGTTCGACTATCTCGCGTTCTAAGTTTCATGATTGGGTGCGAAAGGTAAATGCGAGAAAAGTAAATAAAGCAAATAAATAATCTATTGTAGCTTAAGAGAATTCAGTCTGGAATCGTATTTCTACTTAACCCGTCGAATACTTAAACCTGGAGTTCTTATGGAAAACACACTCACAATACGCATCAAAATCACCAGGCATCATTCAAGATGCAACATCAGTGTCCATTTCGGCGACACCGACGAAAGCTCAACCGTACTATTCACATCAGCGATTTCTCCATCGGCACAAACAACACAGAGGCATTAAAATCGATACCCATTACGATTATTAGCTCTAAATCCATGTCTGAAACCTAGAATCTAACAGATATCATTCCTAATCAAGATCAATGATGTCCCTTTCTGCAACAACACAAATCCGAAGCATTTAAGCAAAAAGATCAAGAACAATAACAATGATGATTTGTAAAGCGAATATATAAACGATCCCAAGATCAACAAATATACATACAAGAGAGTAAAAATATACATACAAACCCCATCATTGGAATGGGTCACAGGGAAGAAGAAGAACAAGCGGAAACTTCTCGTGTTTGTCGGCGCAATCGGAGACCACCCGAGCTAAAGGGACATGATGAGACACCCAATAGTGTTGCTTGAACGTCTAAACTACAAAGAATGGACCAGAGCTCAACTTTGTCCAAGAAGAGGTGATAAAAAAACCTAAAAAAATCTGATCTGAACTATTTATACAAAACTGATATCGCAGAGCGTGCGACGCGCCCTAATTGCACGCGACACGCCCTCTCACTTATGTACCAAACGACCTTGAGAGCGCGATGCGCCCTAATAGCGCGCAAAGCGCCCAAGCTTCTGCCTAAATTATTTCTTTTTCTCCTACAGCGCGCGACGCGCCCTCTAGCGCGCGATGCGAGTTACACCAGAACAACAGCTTTATTTCTTCAAAACGCTTCCGCAGCTGTGTCTTCGACACTTTATTCCTCGAGGCTCCGAAAACGCAAAAATACCTACAAAAAGACAACAAAACTATCAACCGGTACATATTTATACAAAAACATAATAAAACACAAACGATACAAATTTACACAAAACAGGGAATTATTCAAACGGTGTTAACAAAAAGTATCGATAAGTGTCACTATTTACATATACAAAATAACTACATTTTGGCAGTTAACATTAACATACGCGATTTAAGTTAACGTGCACAAATTGTAATGTGAAGGAGCGAATTAATATTCTCAGAACAAGAATGAAACATTGCTAAGTAACAAGAAAGAGGCTTTCTTGTGACTTGACAATGTTTTGTTGTTTAAATTCTTATGCAGATTGATAGAAGATTAAGTTGAGTTTATTATATTGTATTATTGTTTGTTTCACTAGTCCTTCACTGAAAATACATTTATTTAAACTGACATAGAAACTTATAATCTGAAAATTAAGTTGTATTTGAAAACCAATTTTTATCAATCAATATTTTCCGAATTGCATCCGTCTCATAATTCATATCACGCTCTTTAACCTTTAGAATGTGATTCAATGACCCGATTCCTCCATTGCATCGATATCTTCTCTTATAGTTTAATATGAATAGCATAAATTTATTTGCCAAGTCTACCTCATCATCGTCACTTATCATCATGATTGTTATTTATATTCAATATCTTATGAGAATGAGTAAGTTATATGAGAATGTGAGAATGAATCTGAACATTAGATTTTAAAATAAATGGTGGAGATTATGTATCATTGTTTTTTTCTCTCATCTCCATCATTTATTTTAATAATGGAAGAGAGAGAAAAAAAGATTGACACATAATCTCTACCATTTATTTTAAAATCTAATGGTTCAGATTCATTCTCATGTTCTTATATAAAAATGTCATTCTCATATGGTCGTGATTCATTGTTCTCATATTTCATAATAACCTATATATATATATATATATATATATATATATATATATATATATATATATATATATATATATATATATATATATATATGAGAATGACATCTTTATATGAGAATGCGAGAATGAATCTGAACCATTGAATTTTAAAATAAATGGTGGAGATTATGGGTGAATCTTTTTTTCTCTCTCCTACGTTTTGAAATAAATTATGTAGGAGGGAGAAAAAAAAGATTCACCCATAATCTCCACCATTTATTTTAAAATCTAATGGTTCAGATTCATTCTCATATTCTCATATAAAACAATATTCTCATATGATATGCCCTCATATATATATATATATATATATATATATATATATATATATATATATATATATATATATATATATATATATATATATATATATATATATATATATATATATATATATATATATATATATATATATATATATATATATATATATATATATATATATATATATATATATATATATATATATATATATATATAGAGGAGGGATCAATATATATATATATATATATATATATATATATATATATATATATATATATATATATATATATATATATATATATATATATATATATATATATATATATATATATATATATATATATATATATATATATATATATGAGGAGGATATATTTACTCCAGGAGTAAGTTATTATAATTTACTCCAAATCTAGACCATTGATTCATCACAATCTAATGGTTAAAAATAATAAGTAATAGTTTTCTCTCTCCACATTTAATTACTTATTATTTTTAACCATTAGATTGAAAAGAATCAATGGTCTAGATTTGGAGTAAGTTATAATAACTTACTCCTAGAGCACTTCCTGACTTATAATCACGGTCTCGCGATCGTGGTGAAAAGCATCAAACATATAATCACCCTTGACCTCATAACGGTTGGTCAGACATTGTAGTATTCCTTTTTTAACCGTTACGGTATGATTTTTTCGAAATAATGAATACTTCTTATATTTTGCTATTAAAATAAGATTCTGACCATTAAAAAGAGATTCAGATTTCATTCAAAACTTAATAATAATAATAATAATAATAATAATAATAATAAACTAATTGAGTCTTGTTTTGTTATATTCCTTTTTCTATCATGAAAGGTTATGCAATAATCAAAATGAGTATATAAAAAAAGAATGTATTTTTATGATTGGTAAATTATTTATTTTACCTTTTTAATAAGTGTGTAAAATGGCAAACTCAACAGATTAATATTTTGAAGAGACATTTAATTCTAATTTAAAATTTCGGACGAGTTTTTTCAAAACTCTATAATTACTATAAGTCAAATTACGACTCTATTAGTGATATAAAATTAAAAATTAATGTAAGAGCAAGAATTTTATAAATAATAAGGTGGCAAAATCATATTACAATATAAGGCAAAACGAAATATGACCAAAATTATTAAAGTTGTGATTATTTTTCTTTCTCTATTTGTTATTGCAACGAACGGGGATTACAGTAAGCCATTTTTTTTCTTTCAAATTTCTTCATTTACTTTCATACGCCATAAATTATCTTATGTTAGTAATATTAATTTATTCTTTATCTCTTTTATCATTACAGGTTCAATTATTCCATGCAAAAAAAAAAAAGATTGCCCGGAAGATTTGTGCATGTTTGGTTTTATACAAATTTGTAAATCACGTTTTTGTAATTGTGTTAGTGGGATTCCTGCAAGATATTTCAATTATGCAAATTAGGTTAGGATTCCTAAACGCTTGTTAGAATATTCCACGAGCTTTCAATAAGATACTGTGTTAAGTGTTAACATCTAATAATTAAAAAAAAAATTATAGTTTTTAAAATTTCATGGAACTTTTAGTTCAGAGTTTTTACTTTAAACTGATGTTATAATTTTTTTGGCTTATCACCACCGATTTAATCCGGTTTAAAGGTCAATTCTGACATCAAATAAATACAAATATACTTTTAACCATTGTCTTCTTCTTTCTTAAATTCGTAGATATTTTTACGACTTTCAATTTAGAGATGTCAAATTGTCTATACTTGTTACAAAATCTTTAATACTTCTATGCCTATATTTTATATTGCTATCATAATATTATTATACTTTTGGTTTTTCTCACACACAACTAATTTATATTTTTCTTGGTTTTTTAGCAAACTCATATGCTTTTTTTTTTTTCTTTTAAATGATAACAAAAATTAGAATGTTAATGATAATTATTAACTAAAACATAGTTGAAAGTTAGTTATAGTAGAAGTTAGTTATGTTGGAGGTTAGTTAGTTAGATAGCTTGTGCTACAAGTAAAAATTTAATGTAACATGCCATATCTAATAACTCTTTAATACATGTTAGTATAACAAAATTACCGTTAGATAAGAAAGCTATTATCATATAAATTGCAAGTCTGTAAAATTTAACGTCAATCGAAAATTATTTGATATACTTAAGAGAATGATTAAAATTAACCGTTTTGACGAATTATTGTAAGACGTTAGTTTTTATGCATCTCGTTGACATGTCAAATGTATTTCGATTGATGTTAATTTTTATAGACATGATATATATGATAATACCTTTCAATTCAACGGTAATTTTTGTTATACACATATGCATTAATTAAAGAGTTATCAAATGTGTCATGTTACTAAGTCTAACACTTTAATGTCATTTGATCATATATATATATATATATATATATATATATATATATATATATATATATATATATATATATATATATATATATATATATATATATATATATATATAATGTAACACTAAGCTTATCATTGATAAGAGTAACTTCTCCTCCTCCATTATTTTGTGTTTATCAAGGTTGTTAAAATCATGGTTTAAGTCTTAAACTCTATATATTTTACGTTATAGTTCAATATTTCGTGTTGAATTGAAAGTAGATTTTTTTATGTAAAATCGTATTTTGGAACAATTTTAAATAATTTAAATCACGTTAAAATCTTTGAAATTGTGTAAAATTGTTGAATTTTACTCGACATAATTTTACATCTTTTGTCAAATTTTAAAAATCACATTTTATGTTTTGCTCCATGAAAACTTCTCTATGATTTTTTAATTTTTTTCACATTCATATCTTGGTTATAATATTGAAGAATCTTTATCATCTAGAGACTGATTTAATCATGTCGAATATGAATACCCTAATGAAGATCTATGATGTCCATTTCTGCAACAACACAAATTCGAAGCATTTAAGCAAAAAGATTAAGAACAATAACAATGATGATTTGTAAAACGAATATATAAATTGTAACACCCGGAAATTCGATTATTCGCTTAATCTAGACGTTCGGAGTGTTTAGTGAAGTTTTCGTATTTTGAGACGATTTAGTCTGTATTAGTTCGGGATAGAGGATCGATATTTAATCAAGAGTTTTGATATTTTCAGTATTAGAAATATTATTGGAATAATATTTGAAGTTTTGGGAATTTTCTGAGTAATTAAGATTAGATCAAAAATATGATATATTCACTAGTGCAGAAAGTACTTTTTACATCGGGCAAAAAATACTTTTTACATCGGGTCTGGGCCCGATGTAAAGCCAGACGATGTAATAAGTCAGAGACATTTTACATCGGGCCAAGGCACGATGTGAAAAATTAACATACCACATCGGTTGAATTCAGACGTCTGATGTGAAAAATAATGCAATTTTTTAATTAAAAAAAATATATGCCATATTTTACATCGGTTTTCCTGTCCGCCTGATGTAATAGACAGTTTCTACATCGGTTTTCCACTTTGCCCGATGTAATAGATAAGTTTTTACATCGGTTTTCCATTTTACCCGATGTAATATGTTTCCTGCTTTTAAGCGTATAGTAGTTGTTTTTTCCTATTTTAACCTGTAATTTTTTTTGTATCTAATTTTCCAAATAACTTTCAAATACCACACAGACAAAAGTTAGGTCGCTATTTTGCACATTTTTCCCACAACACACAGACCACATTTAGGTCACTATTTTCATATTTTTTTTAACCAATGAAGGATATAATTTTATTGCACCAAATAGTTAAGATGCATATATATATATATATATATATATATATATATATATATATATATATATATATATATATATATATATATATATATATATATATATATATATATATTCTTCAAAATTTACAAAAGTATTAATCTAGGATACACAAGTGTACAAAATTATAAGAAAGTTTACACATAGTGGACTACTACAAAATAACAAAACAACTAATATCCAACCATTTAAGTCCTTTCGCGCACTTGAAATACCAACATGCATCCACGAGAAGATGAGTTGTAGCTTCTGAAGACAACACCATTTGCTGAGAATAAACAATAACACTAATTAACATCAGCAGACAACACCAAAGTCAAAGTAAAGAAACTAGTTCGAATCAGAAATATAGACAATTCCATATAACTTACCAGATAAAGCTTAATCTTTATATAACTCAAAGAAACATTTTGGCCAACAGAGTCGCAAATTTTAAATCATTTCAAATTTAGAAATATTAATAGACAATACAAATTAAAAGCTTAATCAATAATACAAAACATAAATATTAATAATGGACTAAATTAATCATGTTAAATTTAAACATATTAATATAATACAAATTGAAAATTAAATTAGCTAATTGTTAATGAAAATTGACAATACATTTAATTCTTGAACAATTTTAGATCAATGGCTTCAGCAAGCATCAATATCAATTCTTGAATATATTGAAGATAATAGCAGTTGTTATATTGGCTAAACATTTAAAATGGATCTTTAACTCAAATTATCAATGAATTTGACCATATTCATCTCACATGGTTAACTGCATCTCACATTATTCGCTGCTTGCTATTGTATCACCACCACACCTGCGGCTATAAACAAGAATTTGTTCAGTTTTTCATAATTCAACAACTAAAAATTTCATAATAACCAATATTTACCATCAATAAAACGCCAATATGTTCTTTTAGTTGTTCTATAGGCAGCCTGTGTTTTCTGTGCTTAACAAAAAATGCCAATCCTGAAAAAGTCTTTATTAGTTATACCAGAGACTGATATTACTTGTGTCGACATCTTACTTGGAGTTTCTTGCACTAAGCTAGCACACAATTCAACTTGAAATTCAACATTAGTCTCTGACTCGGATTTCCGGGTTTTGTCCACCCTTACGTATGCCTACTGCTACATGAACAGATGCATAACCTGACATGTAAAAGTTTATCCATCGGTTCCTAACATCATGAGACTATCATCAATACACACACAACATTGCATTCATCGGCATAAGTCAAAGGTAAAAAGAATAAGTGAGGTCAATCACCATCAAACATGTCCAAGAGCTTGTTGAAAACGTAATTTTCTGTCACAAAAATCTAGCATCACCATTTGTATGACAGGCTTTAAAAGGACCAATAGAAAAATATACTATTTTAAAAATAGATCATTCATCTATAAGACAGGCTTTATGAGTTGAGATTGCCTACATCATGTGCGAATAACTTAGCCCTTAGTGGTCAACTACACATGTAAGTCTTCTATTTAATCACTAATGTTTTAACAATATATGGTTAGGAATTCAACCTAGGTAAATATTGAGTCATGGCATCATTCTTCAACCAGCATTCTATAGTAGACATAAATTCGATTTTATGAACATACAACTGTAAAAATACATTACCTATCATAGAGAATTATAAGACATGAACATCATTATGACTTGAGAGAAAAATTGATAGACTCAAGTTATTGTCGAGCCAATATAAGCTTGGATAGATCTGAATTTTCAGAGGCATATATACAAAATGATGGACCTAAGGTAAACTTAATACATGCACAAGTCTAATCCATGTTTTTTATCACCAAAAGAAAAGTTACCTCTGGAACCGATTGAAGGGAATTCTGTCCCAAGTCAAGGATCCGTGGTTGATGCAATCCCAATATATCTGATGGGACTTCAGTGAGACCCGTTTTTCTGTGGAGTTGTGATATGAAAGTTAATTACAGGCCCTAAGAAATAAACTAAAGTATATGAATTAAGCATGAATGTGTGAGATGGAGTCTTATTGCATATCCTGCAGTTTTCAACTAACTAACCTCAGGTAAAGCTCTTGCAGATTTGGCAAACTAGAAAATGCAGGCCTGTCTAGTAATGAACTTGTGTTACCACTTAGATCTAGGATCTGAAGCTTAGGCACCACTTCAAAACCATTTGAAGGTATCTATACATTTCCAGTAGCAACAGAGTAGAGCATAAAAACTAGAAGACTAATACATCAATAAAGGAATTAAGCATGCACTGCCTATTTTGTTTGAATTATCTAAATATAGCTCTTTAAGCTAAACAAAAAGCAATAGTTTACATTGACAAAGAAGGAGAATTATTTATATAAATTTACAATTGGAAAAACCTTATTAGCTTTTATTTGTAAAGTATTATGTCCTACAATGATTCTTTATACATGCTGTTACCATAATTCACTTTACAAGCAAAATAACAGAGAGAAACTCCAAAATCATTAGTCATTACCTGTCTGAAGGGGTTGTACAATTGTTCCAAATTTCATCCCTTAAAATCATATAGTCAAACTTTTAAGATAAAAATTCAATGATATTCTCACAAAGTTCATTTTTTTTTGGTAAGTACTTATCCTCTTTAATTAGTCTATTTCTTATTAAGATATATAGTTTTCAGCTTTACGACAAAGTTAGCTTGTATTGTTTGCTATACATCAAACCAAAGCAACATATAATTATATATTATATAGCCTTTCTTGAAGGTAACAGATCAAACTACTCTCTTCTGATATATATTGACTTGCAAAGGATTTGTTGCAAAATTTATTTTGGGTTACAAAGAGAGGGTCTTTATATAGAGACCAGGGAAACATAAATAGACATAACATTTAATGGTTAACTATTTCCTATGAAAGTTTGTCTGCCCTAGAGAATCTGTCTTTTGGCTTTCCAAGACTGCATTTAAATTTATCCAACAAAACTCCCCCATAAATTAAATGCTCCTTCGGTCAATTAATCCCAGCATTATCTTGCCTCTGTCGAATATCTCCTTCGACAATGGTTTTGTGAAAATATCTGCAGCTTGATCCTTGCTTGCCACATGCTTCAGTTTGACGCTTCCATTTTTCACATGTTCTCGAATGAAATGAAAACGTACGTCGATGTGTTTACTTCTTTCATGATTCACTGGATTCTTCGCCAGTTCGATTGCTGATTTGTTGTCGACTTGCACTATGGTTGCATTTTCCTGCTTCTGCTCTAACTCGCATAACAATCTTCTAAGCCATATAGCATGGCATACACACCATGATGCAGCCACGTATTCTGCTTCACATGTCGACAGTGTTACAATTGGTTGCTTCCTTGAGAGCCATGTGAAAGCAGTGTTTCCCATAAAGAATACATATCCAGATGTACTTTTTCGATCGTCTATATCTCCACACCAATCGCTGTCGGAGTAACCTGTTAGCTTGTAATCTTCTGCTTTTGAGTAAAACATTCCAAGTGACACAGTTCCTTGGATATAACGAAGAATTCTCTTCAAAGCTTTCCAGTGTGCGTGAACTGGTTCTTCCATAAATCGACTCAAGATTCCGACACTTAGAGAAAGATCTGGTCTAGTACATGTGAGATATCGAAGACTTCCGACCAAGCTTCGAAATTTGTTTGCTTCGACACGTTCCCCCCCATCAAATTTTGAAAGCTTGGCTCCTGGCTCCATTGGTGTCGAGATTGGATTGCAACCTTCCATTTTGAACCTCTTCAGAATGTCCTTTGCATATTTTTCTTGGGAGACAAAAATTCCAGTTTCTTCTTGTCGAACTTCCAGACCAAGAAAGAAGCTCATTCGACCTAAGTCCGTCATTTCAAATTCTCGTGTCATGCGACCTTTAAATTCTTCGATCATTTGATCACTGTTGCCCAGGAAAATCAAGTCGTCGACATAGAGTGCAACAAGCAGTATATCTCCTTTATACTTCTTTACATATAGGGCATGTTCATAAGGACATTGTTGGAAACCATTCTTTTTGAAGTAAGTATCAATACGTGTATTCCATGCACGAGGTGCCTGCTTTAATCCATAAAGTGCTTTCTTGAGTCTTAGCACTTTTCCTTCGCTTCCGTCTTTCATGTATCCTGGTGGTTGTTCGACATAGACTTCTTCTTTGAGCACACAATTCAAAAATGCTGATTTGACATCCATTTGAAATATTGGCCATTTGAGCTGAGCAGCTTGAGAAATCAGCAGTCGAATTGTCTCCATTCTTGCAACTGGTGCGAATACTTCGTCATAATCTATTCCTTCCTTCTGCCTGTATCCTTTTGCCACAAGTCGCGCCTTGTACCTTTCGACTTTTCCTTGAGCATTCATCTTTTTCTTAAACACCCACTTCACACTAATGGTTCGACTTCCTTTTGGTAACTCTGCTAGTTCCCAAGTTTTGTTGTGTTCGATAGTTTTAATTTCTTCGTCCATGGCATTCTTCCACTTCTCATCTCTCCATGCTTCTTCGAAACTAATGTTTTCAGAATCTGCCAGTAGACACACAAGATGTACTTCTTCTGTACTATCATACAACTCTTGCAAGCTTCTCATTCTGGGCTGTGAGGATTCGTCTTCACTGTCAGAGTATTCAAACCTTGGCAATTGATTTTGGGTTGTTGGTATACCGACTGAGGGTTCTTCAGTTTCGACTATGTCTTCTGTCGAATTGTTCCAGTCCCACCTACTTGCTTCATTCACTCGAACATCTCTACTTACTACCACCTTTTTGTTTATGGGGTCGAATAACCTGTATCCTTTTGTTTTCTCATCATACCCAATTAATATATATTTCTGACTCTTGTCTTCAAGCTTCGTTCTTCGTTGATCTGGTACATGTGCATAAGCAACACTACCAAATACTTTAAGATGAGATACAGTCGGTTTCTGTCCACTCCACGCTTCTTGCGGTGTTTGATCTCCCAACTTTGAATGCGGACATCTATTTTGAACATAGATTGAACATTGCACAGCTTCTGCCCAAAATTCCTTCGACATGTTCTTACTTTTGAGCATTGAACGAACCATGTCAAGGACTGTTCGGTTTTTCCTTTCAGCAACCCCATTTTGTTGAGGTGAGTATGCTGCAGTTAGAAATCTCCTTATACCCTGCTCCTCGCAATACTTCATGAAGGCTGTCGAAGTATATTCTCCTCCTCTGTCAGAACGGAGTGCTTTGATGTGTCGATCAGTCAATTTTTCAACCATTACCTTGAACCTTTTGAATGCTTCGAATGCTTCAGATTTTTCTCTCAGGAAGTAGACCCAAGTCTTTCTTGAGAAATCATCGATGAAGGAAATGAAATACTTCTTGCCACTAAAGGATTCTGGAGTGATTGGTCCACAGATATCAGTGTGAATTAATTCAAGGATGTGCTTAGCATGATATTCTGCCTTCTTTTGAAAAGAAGTTTTCGTCTGCTTGCCAAAAACACAATTTTCACAAAATTTTCCTTCAAACTCCATGTTAGGCAATCCATGTACCATGTTTCTTCCCGCTAATCTCTTTAACCCAGCATGATGTAAGTGACCAAAACGTAGATGCCACAGAGTTGCTTGGTCTTCAGTGTCGATTTTCAAACATTTTTCTCGAACGCTTCTCAGATTCAGCTTGTACATTCGATTCCTTCCCATCTCAACTTGAGCAATTTGGTGCCCTGATTTATCCTTCAAATGCAGTATTCGATCCTTCATGAATATCGAATATCCCTTCTCCGTAAGTTGCCCCAGACTTAGAATATTTGCTTTTAGATCTGGTACATAATAAACATCTTGTATTTTTCCAGGTACGTCTTCTTTCTGCAAATAACAAATTGTTCCTTTGCCTTCGACCTTTACCTTCGACGCATCTCCAAAAGATACATGACCATCTTCAATTTTCTTTATTTCTTTGAATAGATGTTTGTGACCACACATATGATTACTTGCTCCCGAGTCAAGGTACCATATAGTGTTATCTTCTGTGTTTGTCTCCTTTTGGGTCATTAATAGGAATCCTTCGTTTGATTCTGTTTCTAGTGCGAAATTTGTTGTCTCTTCGACTTTCCTCCTGAATCGACAATCTTTTGCAAGGTGTCCCCCTTTTCCACAATTGTAGCAACTGTATGAGTTGCAATCCTTCGCAAAATGTCCATGTTTATTGCATTTGTAGCATTCAATGTTGGAGTTCGACCTGCCACCTCTATGACCACGTCCTCGATCACGCCAATTTTGTTGACTTGCCTGTCCTCTTTCGAAATTGTTGTTCTGATAGCTTCGACCACCATCTCGACCTCCACGACCACGTCCTCGACCACGCCAGTTTTGAGATAAAAGTGCCCTTTCATCTCTAGTGGATTCCTTTGTCTGTTCTGCATTATTAAGTGTCTCCTCCTTCTTTTGTATTTTGCATTGTTCGTGTGCCTCAAGTGAACCAGCTACTTCTTCGACAGTGATTGTCGCAAGGTCCTTCGACTCCTCTATTGCACATACTATATTTTCGAATTTTTCAGTCAAAGATCTTAAAATCTTTTCGACAACTCGAGCATCGGTCATTGCTTCTCCATTTCGTTTCAGTTGATTTACAACTGTTTGCACACGCGTGATGTAGTCCGACACGGACTCCGTCTCCTTCATCTTCATCCTTTCTAATTCTCCTCGAAGAGTTTGCAAACGAACTTGCTTGACTCTATTTGCTCCTCTGAACGCCGTCTCTAGTGTATCCCACGCTTGCTTCGAAGTAGTTGAACCAGCAATCTTCTCAAAACCAGATTCGTCTACTGCTCTAAACAACATGTATAATGCCGTTTTGTCTTTCGACCGCGTCTCTTTCAACGCCTTGTTCTGGGCTGCTGTATTTCCCGTCGTGGTTTCTGGTTCTTCAAACCCTTCTTCTACAACCTCCCACACATCTAACGATCCAAGCAGCGCTTTCATCTGGATGCTCCAGTTCTCATAGTTTGACTTCGATAGTTGCGGCAATGGCATCTGGTTCATCATGTTTGCCATGTGCTCTGATACCAATTTGAAGGTAACAAATCAAACTACTCTCTTCTGATATATATTGACTTGCAAAGGATTTGTTGCAAAAGTTATTTTGGGTTACAAAGAGAGGGTCTTTATATAGAGACCAGGGAAACATAAATAGACATAACATTTAATGGTTAACTATTTCCTATGAAAGTTTGTCTGCCCTAGAGAATCTGTCTTTTGGCTTTCCAAGATTGCATTTAAATTTATCCAACATTTCTAACCACAAAACAATTAGAGAAAATTTCTTAAATCAACCACACCATGATTATTATTAGTATTATTATTACTATTTTTCTCATAATCAATCTCCTTGTAAGAGTAGAATCAATTAGCAGAAGAGATTTTCCATAAGGGTTTATCTTTGGAACTGCTTCTTCAGCTCACCAGGTACTATTCTTATTATTCAATCACCTTATAATAGTTTAAAGAAGAAATTGAAAGTGAAGTAATGTGTTATGTAAAGAGTAACTACAAAATAAACTATTTTTTGTTGATGTGACCTCAGTTTAGTACTTTCAATGAACATGTTAGTCACAAAAATAGAACCAATCATTGAAACATATTAGTAATATTATAATTCTATACTTTACAGAATGACATAAACTTGATGAAGGATTTGGGAATGGATTCTTACAGATTCTCCATATTATGGCCTAGAATTTTCCCAAGTTACAATATTTTCAAAACATTGTGTAATTTTTGTCTCTCATCAACTATCTCTAGTCTTCTTTAATTTCTCAATACTCAGATAACAACAACAACTCCCTCTGTTCTTTTCTCTCCAAGCTCGGTTCTTACCTTCTCTCAATACCTTTCTAAACTCTATTCTATAAACACAACCCAGCTACTTCTAATCAAACAATAACAATCTAACAATATTCAAATGAAAACATACGGATTCCATCAATACAAGTGAGAAGTAAGAATAGTTACCAACATAACAGATTTGTGTTGCGAAGCTTTTGCGCGGCGATGTCGAATGTAGAATCTGTTAAGTTGTTGCGCATGGTGAAGCTTTGAAGGTTGGATGCTGATGTGCAGCGTTGTTGCTGTGAATCAATTGAGGTTGCATTTCGATTTTGAACGGAGTTGTTTGAGTTGCTGAAGGCGCGTACAAACTCGCGTTGGTGATCGAACTCGCGTTAGATGCTGATGTGCAACGTTGTATTTCGATTTGTATGTTGCAAAGCTGTTCGTGGATTGAATATGCAGGTTTGTCGATATTGCTACGAAGGTGAACCAGGGAGATGAAGTTTCGGCGCAGGGAAGAAGAAGAGAATAGATTTTCGATATTGGGCTGGAATAGGGTTTTCACAAAAAATTGGGCTGACCATTTCCCATCGGATTTTAGAAGGCCCGATGTAAAGGCCATTTTTGTAACATTTCCTATTGAGTTTTATTTAGACCGATGTAAAGGCACATTATGTGTAACATTTATCACATCGGGTATTAATTAGGTCCGATGTAAAATCCCTTATAACAAGATTTTCATTTATTTACAATTCTGCCACCGCCTTTTTTTTCTTCATTTTAATTACAGTACTGCCACTATGTTATATATTTTTTATTTTTTCATATTTTTATATATCATTGGAAATAAATGTCTGATGTAAAATCTTTTGAGAAATATTTTTCACATCATATATTTCGATACCTGATGTAAAATCCTTTAAGCAAATGTCATATTTTTAGTAGTGATTGCTCGAATTTTGATTATCGGTGTTATTTTAAGAAGCGTATTTGAATTTATTAAGTTAAAAGTCGGATTTTAGTCGGCCGGTCGAAGAATAATATTAAGAATAATATTATTTACAAGTCAGAATTTATTATATTGTTGGAATATTAATAAAAATGATATTTTGATTTAATTTGAGTTATATAATTTATTGGACCTAATTAGTTGTGGAGAATAATAAAGAGAAGACTTAAACTCTAAGCCCAATTGGTTTTATATTAGGGTTTTAGAGTTTGGAAAGAGGAGATTGTCATAATGAAGGAAACAATAATAGAGGAGAAAGAGGCAAGCAATGAAGAAGAAGAAGCAGCTTGGAAACTTCCATCCATGGTGCCAAATCAAAGACCCATCAAGTTGTTTCAGATTAAATAAGGTAAGGATGGTTCTCTTCCTATAGTGGGGCCTATGAGCAATTGTATGTTGGGAATTAGGGATTTATGTTATTATCATTGTTGTGTTAGATTATTGCTGGAGATTAGAATCTATGAAATATTGTTTCTGTCACTGTTGTCTGTTCAATGTTATTGTTAAACTTGCCTTTGATATTCTGAGAAATTAATATAGTGGAACATTAATGGTTCAAGACTCTGTGCGCTACGTTATGGAAATAATTAAGAAAACGAGCTAACGGCGTCCAATTGTTCATTGCTAGACAGCCCATTGCCATTGACGGTCGGCAGCCGCACATGCTATTGTTTCTTCGTTCCTTGTTCTTTTGTTTGCTCTTGTTTGGTTCTAGTTTAGTTGTTTGTTCTTATTTTATTCTGTTTTGTTCATGCAATTACTGATGGGTGGTGATACATTATTTGCTTACTGTTACTACATGACATATATAATAGGAATGAAGCATGAGTAGAAATGAATGATAATGGAAATAGTAAGATGTTGGTGATGTAACAGTAGTAACAGCAAAACATTAGAAACAAGATATATTTAAAATAGTATTAATAAGTGGACATGAAACAATATATATATATATATATATATATATATATATATATATATATATATATATATATATATATATATATATATATATATATATATATATTAGAAACAATATAATAGGACTAATAGAATACAAAACAGCCCCGTTTGACCGAAATAGTCGAATTAAGCGGTATATTTAATTGTCCGGAATTTGATGAAAATTTACGTGGTAGCTAAGCTTAATTAGTACATTAACATGGTGGTGATATTTTGTCTAAATTTTGATATTAATCGGTCGATTAAATTAATAGTTGAATTAATTTCAATTAGTCTATTTAATTGGAATAAAATTGAACTTAGATTAACAATTCGGTTTACCGGTAAAGTACAATATCTTGAGTATTTAATCGAATGAATCGAATAACCGGTAAATAATAGAATTGTATCCGAATTAACCGGTTGAGTTGTGTTTTTGGTGACTTAGAAGTATAACCCGAAAACTCATGAAGTCGTGAATATTAAGAATTTAATCGGAAATTAGATAACCGATAGTGACGCGAGATATATCTGATTAATTAGAGAATATTAGGTGAATAATTTTGGTTAGTTGATGGTGGATTAGTGAGTTAAATAAACGATTAATTATAGAGAATTATGAGACTAATTTTACTTGGCTTAATGTGTCGATTTGGTGTGATGATTTTGTTAATATGCGAAGTTATATGATTTGCGATGATGTGTCGAAACATGACGATATTTGTGATGATTGGTAATGCGTGTTGTTGTATATATTTGTGATGATAATTTTGTGACTGAGTGAAGATGAAATATTATGGTGAAGTGAATTACCTCGTATAATGGTAATTGATTGTGATATAGGCTTATGCCTTGTGACGATATGTGATTGTGATGAGTATGCTGTGTTGTCTTGGTTGTCGAGTCACATTGCATATGCATACTTTATGACGGCCTGGATTGGCAAATTAGTGACGAAGGCTTATGCCTTATGCCTCAGATTCGGGCAATTGGTGATGGGGGATGAAGCTCCGATTGGTACCACATGCATATACATGAGTTGTGTCCCATGTGTCTTATGTGATTCATAGTTGTGACGTTTTGTGACTATATCGTGATTGTATTTTGTGACTTGTTAAAAGATGGAAGAATGTGAAGATGTAACTTGATGATTTTATGATTAGTATGATGATATTAATATTTGTGAATGTGATTAACTGAATATGTCTGGTGTGACTTATATGTGATGTTTTGTGTTTAGATGTATATGTGATGTTTTGAGTTTAGATGTTTATGTGATGTTTTATGAATAGATGTATGACTTATATGCTATGAAGTTTTGGGATTGGAATTGTGATTTATACTTGTGATTAATACTTGTGATGTATCATGAATTGGCTTACAAAGTAAATGAATGAGATATATAATTGATGTGAATATGAAGTGTCGTTACTTGTGGTATGATGAAAAGTACGTGAGACTTGTGAGTTGGTGAAAGTATGAAGGGTATGGCGATATTAATACTTGCGATGTGATAACCATATATGCCTGAATCCTAATATACAATTTATCACGCACTCACTTATATGATTTGATATCTCACCCTTTTCTCTTGTTCACCGTTGCCTTTATATTGGTAACGTGCAGGTGTTCGAGTATGAAGATTTAGTTGTTGTTTGTCGAGTCGGTTGTCGCTCTGATATGTAGCACTCGGGGGGATGACTTATGATGTTCATGATATTGTTGTTTATTAATTTATCTTAGCTGAATAATATGTTTTTGACCCTAGGATTGAGAACTATGATTCCACCATGTTCTAATGAAAGCAGTTATTCTGTTTTGAAGAGTATTATATGCTGAGTATTTGTTTAGTTGGTTAAATAAAGTGCTATGTATCCGCTAAATGTGATGAAGTGATTTGTTTTGAAATGAATATGTGACGCCTCATTCGTTTTTGAGAAATTTTGAAACTCTGATTCTTGCATATAACTGCCGGGTAGAAATGGGGTGTTACATAAACGATCCCAAGATCAACAAATATACATACAAACCCCACCATTGGAATGGGTCACAGGGAAGAAGAAGAACAAGCGGAAACTTCTCGTGTTTGTCGGCACAATCGGAGACCACCCGAGCTAAATCGACATGATGAGACACCCAATAGTGGTGATAAAAAGAATGAATCAGAGCTCAACTTTGTCCAAGAAGAGGTGATAAAAAAACCTAAAAAAATCTGATCTGAACTATTTATACAAAACTGATATCGTAGAGCGCGCGACATGCCCTAATTGCACGCGACACACCCTCTCACTTACGTACCAAACGACCTTGAGAGCGCGACGCGCCCTAATAGCGCGCGAAGCGCCCAAGCTTCTGCCTAAATTATTTATTTTTCTCCTATAGCGCGCGACGCGCCCTCTAGCGCGCGACGCGAGTTACACCAGAACAACAACTTTATTTCTTCAAAACGCGTCCGCAGCCGTGTCTTCGACACTTTATTCCTCGAGGCTTCGAAAACGCAAAAATACCTACAAAAAGACAACAAAACTATCAACCGGTACATATTTACATGAAAACGTAATAAAACACAAACGGTACAAATATACACAAAACGGAGAATTATTCAAACGGTGTTAACAAAAAGTATCGATAAGTGCTACTATTTACATACATAAAATAGCTACATTTTGGCACTTAACATTAACATACGTGATTTAAGTTAACGTGCGCAAATTGTAATGTGAAGGAGCAAATTAATGTTCTCAGAACAAGAACAAAACATTGCTAAGTAACAAGAAAGAGGCTTTCTTGTGACTTGACGTTGTTTTGTTCTTTAAATTCTTATGCAGATTGATAGAAGATCAAGTTGAGTTCATTGTATTGTATGTAGATTGTTTGTTTCACTAGTCCTTCACTGAAATTACATTTATTTAAACTAACATAGAAACTTATAATCTGAAAATTAAGTTGTATTTGAAAACCAATTTTTATCAATCAATATTTTCTGAATTGCATCCGTCTCATAATTCATATCACGCTCTTTAACCTTTAGATTGCGATTTAATGACCCGATTCCGCCATTGCATCGATATCTTCTCTTATAGTTTAATTTGAATATCATAAATTTATTTGCCAAGTCTACCTCATCATCGTCACTTATCATCATGATTGTTATTTATATTCAATATCTTATGAGAATGGGTAAGTTATATGAGAATGTGAAAATGAATATGAACCATTAGATTTTAAAATAAATGGTGGAGATTATGTGTCATTGTTTTTTTCTATCTTCTCCATCATTTATTTTAATAATGGAAGAGAGAGAAAAAAAGATTGACACATAATCTCTACCATTTATTTTAAAATCTAATGGTTCAGATTCATTCTCATGTTCTTATATAAAAATGTCATTCTCATATGGTCGTGATTCATTGTTATCATATTTCATAATAACTAAGTGTTCTCACTTGAGTCATCTCCTATATATATATATATATATATATATATATATATATATATATATATATATATATATATATATATATATATATATATATATATATATATATATATATATATATGATAATGACATCTTTATATGAGAATGCGAGAATGAATCTGAACCATTGAATTTTAAAATAAATAGTGGAGATTATGGGGGAATCTTTTTTTCTCTCTCCTACGTATTGAATTAAATGATGTAGGAGAGAGAAAAAAAAGATTCACCCATCTTCACCATTTATTTTAAAATCTAATGGTTCAGATTCATTCTCACATTTTCATATAAAATGACATTCTCATGATATATATATATATATATATATATATATATATATATATATATATATATATATATATATATATATATATATATATATATATATATATATATATATATATATATATAACGGATAACACACTTCCTGACTTATAATCACGGTCTCGCGATCGTGGTGAAAAGCATCAAACATATAATCACCCTTGACCTCATAACGGTTGGTCAGACATTGTAGTATTCTTTTTTCAACCGTTGTGATATGATTTTTTTCGAAATAATGAATTCTTCTTATATTTTGCTATTAAAATAAGATTCTAACCATAAAAAGAGATTCAGATTTCATTCAAAACTTAATAATAATAATAAACTAATTGAGTCTTGTTTTGTTATTTTCCTTTTTCTATCATGAAAGGTTATGCAATAATCAAAATGAGTATATAAAAAAAGAATGTATTTTTATGATTGGTAAATTATTTATTTTACCTTTTTAATAAGTGTGTAAAATGGCAAACACAACAGATTAATATTTTGAAGAGACATTTAATACTAATTTAAAATTTCGGACGAGTTTTTTCAAAACTCTATAATTACTATAAGTCAAATTACGACTCTATTAGTGATATAAAATTAAAAATTAATGTAAGAGCAAGAATTTTATAAATAATAAGGTGGTAAAATCATATTACAATACAAGGCAAAACAAAATATGACTAAAATTATTAAAGTTGTGATTATTTTTCTTTCTCTATTTGTTATTGCAACGAACGGGGATTACAGTAAGCCATTTTTTTTCTTTCAAATTTCTTCATTTACTTTCATACGCCATAAATTATCTTATGTTAGTAATATTAATTTATTTTTTATCTCTTTTATCATTACAGGTTCAATTATTCCATGCAAAAAAAAAAAAGATTGCCCGGAAGATTTGTGCATGTTTGGTTTTATACAAATTTGTAAATCACGTTTTTGTAATTGTGTTAGTGGGATTCCTGCAAGATATTTCAATTATGCAAATTAGGTTAGGATTCCTAAATGCTTGTTAGAATATTCCACGAGCTTTCAATAAGATATTGTGTTAAGTGTTAACATCAAATAATTAAAAAAAATTACAGTTTTTAAAATTTCATGGAACTTTTAGTTCAGAGTTTGTACTTTAAACTAATGTTATAATTTTTTTGGCTTATCACCACCGGTTTAGCCTGGTTCGGAGATCAATTCTAACATCAAGTGAAATACAAATATATTTTTAACAATTGTCTTCTTCTTTCTTAAATTCGTAGACATTTTCACGACTTTCAATTTAAAGATGTCAAATTGTCTATGCTTATTACAAAATCTTTAATACTTCTATGCCTATATTTTATATTGCTATCATAATATTATTATACTTTTGGTTTTTCTCACACACAACTAATTTATATTTTTCTTGGCTTTTTAGTAAACTCATATGCTTTTTTTTTTCTTTTAAAAGATAACAAAAACTAGAATGTTAATGATAATTATTAACTAAAACATAGTTGAAAGTTAGTTATAGTAGAAGTTAGTTATGTTGGAGGTTAATTAGTTAGATAGCTTGTGCTAGAAGTAAAAATTCAATGTAACATGCCATATCTGATAACTCTTTAATACATGTTAGTATAAAAAATTACCGTTAGATAAAAAAGCTATTATCATACAAATCGCAAGTCTGTAAAATTTAACGTCAATCGAAAATCATTTGATATATATGATAATAGTTTTCAATTCAACAGTGATTTTTGTTATACACATATGCATTAATTAAAGAGTTATCAGATGTGTCATGTTACTAAGTCTAACACTTTGATGTCATTTGATCCTAACCCCCCTCTCTCTCTCTCTCTCTATATATATATATATATATATATATATATATATATATATATATATATATATATATATATATATATATATATATATATATATATATATATATATATATATATATATATATATATATATATATATATATATTAATAATGTAACACTAAGCTCATCATTGATAAGAGTAACTTCTCCTCCTCCATTATTTTGGAAAATTTCTTTACCCACCTCCCTATCTTCTTGGTCACCTCTGGCGAAAAACCCAAAATACATTCACTTCGAAAATGCATTTCCGAAATGTTTTTTTTCTTCAAAATTTGTCTTATTTCGGAAATGCACTTCCGAAAACACGAAAAAAAGGTGTTTTCGGAGATGCATTTCCGAAAACACTCCTTTTTTGGGTTTTCGGAGATGCATTTCCGAAAACATTTTTTTTGGTGAGGGGGTGTCTTCGGAGATGCATATCAGAAATATTCCAAGACCAAATTGGTCTTGGAATGTTTCGGATATACACTTCCGAAAGAATTCAATAATTATTAAAAAATTAAAATCATGGTGAATCAATACAATTAATAGGTATAAAATGAAGGTGAATCAAAATTTCCTAAACAATTTTAAAGTTAAAAATTATTTTACTAACTTATATAAATAAAAAAAAATTTTAATTCCATAAGTAAATTTTGAATTATATAGAATTAAATATAAAACTTGTTCATTAAATAAAATCAAGACAAATTTTTTTTTAATTTTTTTAAACTAAATAAAAAATTATAACTAATTTTTAATTATGAATCAGAATAGAAATATATAAATATATAATAATAATTATTCATTTTGTAAGGGAAATATATAAATATATAATATATAAATATATAATAATTAATATATAAATATATAAATATATAATAATTATTATAAATTAAAACACTCATTTTTTTAATTTTTATAATTATTATATAAATATATAAATATATTTATAATTAATATATAATAATTATTATATAAATATATAAATATATAAATATATAAATATATAAATATATAATAATTTTTATAAGTATATAATAATTATTATAATTATTATATAAATATATAAATTAAAACACTCATTTTTTTATTTTTTTTTGTAAATATATAATAATTATTTTAAATATATAAATATATAGATAAAAAATTATAACTCATTTTGTAAGTGAAATTATTTTAGTTTTTTTAATTAAAATTATTTTAAATTTTAAAATATGAATTAGAATAGAAATATATAATAATTATTATTCATAACTCATAAATTATATCAAAATATATAATTATTATTATTTATTACTCATAAAATATATCAAATTTATGATATATGAATTAATTAATATCCTAAAATTAATTTTTAGAATTTTTTAGATTTTTTTTTTTGTTTTTTCGGAGATGCATCTCCGAATTAATCAAAATCCCAATTTTTGGAATTTTTTCGGAAATGCACTTCCGAAGTCTGGAAAAATTTAGAAAAAAAATATTTCGGAAATGCATTTCCGAAGCAGGGGTAAAGTGGAGTTTTCGCTGGGGATGACCCCCATAGGGAGGTGGGTAAAGAAAAAAATCTTATTTTGTGTTTATCAAGGTTTGTTAAAATCATGGTTTAAGTCTTAAACTCTATATATTTAGAGTTATAGTTCAATATTTCATGTTGAATTGAAAGTAGAATTTTTTTAATGTAAAATCGTATTCTAGAACAATTTTAAATGATTTAAATCACATTAAAATCTGTGAAATTGTGTAAAATTGTTGAATTTTACTCGACATAATTTTACATCTTTTGTCAAATTTTAAAAATCAAATTTTATGTTTTGCCCCATGAAAACTTCTCTGTGAGTTTTTAATTTTTTCCACATTCATATCTTGGTTATAATATTGAAGAATCTTTATCATCTAGAGATTGATTTAATCAAGTCGAATATGAATACCCTAATGAAGATGATTGTAGAAGGATTGAACTTTTGATTAAGTTGAAGATAAAATGAAAACCCTAGTTATTTTTGAACTCGAGAAACTATTGTTTTTTGGATATTAATTTATGTAGTTTGATACAAGCTTGTGAATATTACACTTTATTTTGTTGATATAGTATATTTTTTCTTTATAATTAAGTTATAATTTTAAAATATTATATATATATATATATATATATATATATATATATATATATATATATATATATATATATATATATATATATATATATATATATATGCCGTGTATATAAATTTAATATTTTTTATATATGAGGTAAACTCTATAATTTTACGTTTCAATTTTACCTAGACAAAACGAGCTCAAGGTAAAAACTTGATTTTGACAACCTTGGTGTTCATAGCTATGCATGAATTCCATATTTATAAGATGGTATCATCAATATAAGCACCATTGTTTTTCTTCACTTCTTCGTTTCTCTTGTATTTTTCGCACATCTTTTTCATCCTTCTTTGATGTGCTCACTTTTCAATCCTTTCGCCATGTCTCCGCGCGATAATCAACCTCAAAATTGAGTCTCTAATGGTGATATCGATTCATTTTATTATATTCATCCAAATGAAGGTATGAATTATGTGAAAGTTAAACCGTTTTTAAATGGTTCAGACTATCTTTCATGGTCACGTTTAGTGCAAAGAGCTCTTGGAACCAAACAAATGCTTTCTTTCATTAACGGATCCCTTGAAGGTACTATTGTTCTTGATTTGAATATAGTAGTTTGGAAAGGATGAAATTACTTAGTTCACTTATGGATTCTAAACTCAGTTACTAAACCAATTGGTCAAACAATCTTCGTTTTGGAAAATGCTTTGGATGTATGGATAGATCTCAAAGAACAATTTGCTAAAGTTATCTTCAAGCTGAGATCGATAATCTCAAACAAGGTTCAAAGTCATTTCTTGATTATTTCGACGAGACGGTGGATTGTGAAAGAACTGAATTCAATTTAGGCCAATGTTGGTTTGCACTTGTATTCATCAATGCAGATGTGAAGCAAAGTGCTCTGCAAGAGATTTTTGTTTAGAAGATCAAATCATCAATTTTAAAACAGGTCTAAATGATAATTTTCTGTCATCAAGACTCTAGTCCTCTTTATGAAACCTTTACTAAAGTTTAAATGATAATTTTTCTTCTTTTTTTATTCACTTTTTTGTTGTTGAAGTGTTGTTATTGATAAAGATTTTTTGTTGTTGTTAATGGTGGTATGGAGTGAATGTGAATGAAATGGTTATTGTGGTTTATGGAGAGTTTTATGTTAGTGATGAAGAAGGAGATTTCTAGAGAACATGAAGGTTGATGATAAAAGCCCTATTTATAGAGGATGAGGATGAATGTTAATGGTTTATGGTGAAAGGGTGATGAAGATTTTGAAGTTGAGGTTTGGATACGATGAAAAAGGAGAAAGCATTGAGAAGTTTTGGAATTTTTGTATGAGTTTTCTTTTCTTTCTTGACCAAAATGTGTGAGAGAGAGATATTTGATTGGTTGAGTTTGTTTATTGTGGAATCTCCCCCATTGTGTGTGAATTTGGACTCAATTATATTAACAATTAGGTTAACTTAAAAGAAAAAACAATATTGTTAGTAAATGCAATCAAGAAAAATCAAAAAATTATTTGCTCAAATTTTTTCCTATATTAGAAAAGATATTTTTCATGATTTCTTGCTTGTTAAGACTTGAGGCAAAAATAACAATAAAAAGTAAAAAATAAAACAAATAAATTTGCGACATCCTTTTTTTTTTTGGTATTTCATATTTTAATAAATAAAAGAAATTAGATAAATGAAATCAAACTAAAAATATTTAAAAAAAAAATAAAAATGCAATAAAATTAGATATGATGTTTACCTAGAAAATTCTAGAAGTCGGGACAAAATTAGGGTACGAAACCTACATCCTTCTTATTCCCTTCCAAGACATTATTTATCTTATCTGATTGTTGTTCACCATAGGTTCAAATTTTGGCATATCTTCAAGTTTGGTATTCCACAAGGTGACTTCTTCTTCTTCAAGAACTGTGATGGTTGAGACAATATTTTCTTTTTTCTTCCGAAGAACGCTTATGGTTTCATTATGTTTTTCCACTATTGAGCAAGCTTCCTACCACTTGGTGTACAAGAGCCTAAGTGTTGTAGTGAGTTCCTCTCACTAGTGCAAAAAAAGGGATTTAGCACCCATTTTTTTCACTTTTAACACCTATTTTTGTACCGGTGTTGCAACTACCGGTATAGTAAATATGTATTTTTACACCTGTTTTAAAAAAGGTGTAACAAGTCCAATTTTACACCTATTTTAAACCAGTATTAAATGTACATGGGCCGGTATTATATACTAGTATTTGGTTCCTACTAATATAACTGGTGTCAAATGTTTTCATTTAACACCAAATTTATGTATAAAATTGGTGTTAAAAATCCCTTTCTAATTAAAAAAATGCCATTATTAATTTTTTTTTTAAATAAGCAATGATATTAACCAAAGGGAGTATAATGGATACCCCACCCGAGACAACAAGTGGAAAGCTCTATCTACTCGAAACAAACGAGCGGTAAGATATTCCAAGTGTGGTAATTACAAAGCTCACCTAACTTATAGGAAGCTAACAAGTAATTCCAAGAAAAAAGGAAAATATTCGACAAACATTCCGAAAAACTAAAAATCTCCTTCTTAAAGATAATAGCATTCCTCTTCATCCAAATCCACTAAATAGTGGTTAACCATATCACACCTACAATGGCTCTCTTCGACGAGCACTTCACGGTATCGCAATAGAAGAAGAAAGAGACAAAGTTCTCAAAAGACATCTCAAGAGTAGAACCTAACCAACAATGCACCCTCCTCCAAATATTTTGAACTACATCACAATCACCAAATAAATGATCTAAAGATTCCTCCTCCTTCAAACACATGACACATAATAAATCAATATTCTCCACCAAAATCCCCCGCTTGAACAATTGGTCTTTTGTTGCAATTCTATTGTGCAGAAATCTCCAACCAAAAAAAAGAATTTTTGAGGGAATTCTAACCTTCCACAAAAAACTCAAAGCCTTTACCAAGCTTGCTTGCAAAGGAGGTCCCGATAAACAAGGCTTGAACCGACCATAGCAAGACTTCACGCTAAAAGCTCCCGACGAATCCTCAAGCCACAAGAAAGAGTCACAGACATTCGCTTGCGGTATGCACTGGTTCAGCAGCTCTTCAATTTCCTGCAACATAAAAGAAAACCCAGCGCTGTCTGCAGGCAGCAGACCGGCAGGACCCACTGGCAGCAGCGGCTGTAACTTCCACTGCCACCCCCTTGGCCAAAACGCCCCAAGTCAGCCACAGAAACTAAATGATCCCTTGCCACCTGAAATAAATTCGGGAATGCTTCCATTAAAGGTTGTTGATCAATCCAACAAGCATACCAAAACGGAATGTCTTCTCCAATTTCCACACTACATTTAACCGCTCGCAAAAAATGATTGACAAAAAGTCTCTCATAGTTATCCGACACCAAAACGTCTCTCCACCATATAGAGTCCTTTGTACCCACTACCGCCATATCACCAACTAGAATCTTTAGTTTCACCTTGCCGTATCTAGCTCTAAGGATGCCACTCCATACCGCTTCATTCTCATTTAATATCCTCCATTTCCACTTACTTATAAGAGCCACATTCATAATTTCCACATTTTTGATTCCTAACCCACCTTCCTCTTTAGATTTACAAACCGTATCCCAACACACCCAATGGATGGATTTTCTAACATCACCACCACTCCAAAGAAAATTATTTTGAATCGCCCGAATCTCATGAAGCACCTTCGTCGGAGCTTTGTAAAAGGATAGAGAATAAATTGGAATAGCATTAATCACCGCATTGATCAAGACCACGCGCCCCGCTAAAGAAAGATTCTTACCTCTCCAAACGGCTAAACGATTCTTAATGAACACAATTAGATCTTTCCACATAGAAGTACTTCTAGGACTACCACCCACTTTAACTCCTAAGTACTTGAACGGAAGACTTCCCACCTTACACGAGAGAAAAAATGCTATGTTGGAAAACCATATTTATCATTATTGGCATTAAACATGCTAATAAATTCACATTTTAGATAGTAAATTAATTATACATATTAAAAAATAGAATTTTATTACAAATAATACATAAATCTTAATGTTAGAACAACATTTCATTCTCAAATGAAAAATATTAATTACAATTCATATTTTTGAGCTAATCCTAATATAAATAAACTGAAACAACAATGAACATATATCAAAATATTTCAACAATTTACAGCTGGAAGCTAAACATACTAAAATCACTTAGGTTTCATACATAAAACATTTTTTTTACTATACTCAGATGAACCATGGGAAATAGGTGAATGCATATTCCCACACTGCTTTAATGATTGTCCTTTTCTACAATGTAAGCTTGAAAAAATCAGATGCGAGATGGATCAGATAACAAAAATCAATATGAAGACTCAAATAATAAAATAGTTAAGTAACAAAAAAATTAAAATGAATCAAAGTGAGAAGCACAATATATGGATAATAGTTTATGAGTGATCTCCAACCTGACACGTGCCCAAATAATTTGAGCTCTTAGAAATTTGATCAATATCCTTCAATATTATCTTATCATATATTCTTTTGGCTGCAAAGATTTTCAATCCAAGTTACAATTAATAAAACTACTTAAAAAATATAAGATTTATATTTAGAAGCATGGCATACCGAACCAAAAATATTTAGACACTTTTTAATGAATAATGCATCTTTTGTTGGGCACTTTAAACTAAGCACTTCAAGTGTCAACTCTCAAAAAATATAAATACCAAACATCTCAGTATAAATGTTAAGGAACCAGATACTTAAGTTAAATATTCTAGCTTTACTTTAACCATTTATGTGGTCCTAAGTCAAAATACAAGGAATCAAAACATGATACAAGATAAATACGAAATGATTTTCATCTCATAAAGATTTTCAAGATTGTAGCCCAACCCTATTATTATCTCCCTACAAACCCTGTCATTCACTTGAGTTACAAGGAACGATAAATACACTATCTCACTAGAACTCACAGGTCATCTTCCACACACCTAGTGCTTCTAACTAGACATTAACCATCACACATTTATTTATGATATGTGGATTCACCAAGTGTTAAGATACATACCATTACACAACCTCTTTAATTTCCACTCACTTACAGTTATCAAGAAATTTCAATTGATTTCCCAACGTGATCAATGAAGAAGATTTTATAATTTCATATTCCTATGCTACTAGCTTTATAGTTATTTGTTAACAATCAAAATCAAAAGATAACCCTAATAATTCACTAAATTTTACCAAATAAACCATTAAATTTCATAACCAAATAATTAAATTCAATTGAGATTTGAGACTACTAAGTAACTTCAATTTTAAGACATTAGAGATAGTGTTGATGGTGTTCATCACTAGAATTTCCTTCATACTCATACTTTTCAGTGAAATCCATAATTTTTTTAGCATTTCTCCTTCACTTTCATCATCAGATTCATAAGATTTGAGGATCTTTCTAACTATCTTTTCTTCTGACATTTTTTCTCCCAAAGCAAAAGGATTGTTGGTTACATATCGCAGTCTAATGTTGAAATCATATATGTTCCTCATCCATCATTCTCATATTTTCAAACTCAGTTGTGAGGATTTGCAGCCTTAACATCCTAACCTTGGATATGCTTTCACGAGGAGTCTTGAAATCCCCAAAGCTTATGTAGCTTCAATATAAGTGTTGACTAGTCTGAACATATTCTTGTCTACATCATTGAATATGGAATTCAAGGCTTTGTCGTTTCCAAGAGATTAATCATCTTCATCTTTGGACAACCAAGCTTCTGTATTTAAGCTTGTTGAACCATATTGAAAAATGCTCACAAGATATTTCCAAGCTTTTACCACAACCTTCCAAGTTTTGTTGTCAATGAATTTGAGAAGGCAACCATATTGACTTTCTAATAGTCATAATTTGTATCATCAAACACAGGTGGCCTGTTGACTGAACATCCATCCTTAGTGTTGTCCATATTGACTTTCCAATAGTCTTATAGGAACATCAACCGTATGATGTTCAATGCCTCTTCCAAATCCTAGTGAATTTTTATTTAGGACCCCACTGCAACAAATAACGCTTTTAACCTCAGACAAAAAAGCGTTTTACCTCAGCTAAAGTTGCGAGGTAATGAAGAGCGCCATTAAAAGTTTCCACTTAACACCTGTTGTGAATTCAATGCCAAGAACAAAGTATAAAACAAGGAAGAATAAAGGACAAGGAAGAAGAGGAACACAAGAATTGGTTATAACTGCTATTCTTTCACTTTCTCTTAAAACAAGATTACAAGTTTACAAGAATAACAAATAACCTCTCTCACCCTAAATTAGGATTTGCAGCTTAGCAATGATGAGAGACTAGTATGCTATTTATAATAAAACCTAACATACTAACTAATGGGCTTTTTTCCACAAGACCCATTATACAAGCCAACTTAATAAACAAGCTAACTTAACAAATTAGGGTTTAAACACTAAAACCTAATTTAACATGCTAACAACCCTAGCATCTTCGACACAAGCATGTGAACAACCTTCGACTTCATGCTCAATCCTATCGAACCAAGAAGCTACCTTTCGACCATACTAGAGTTCGATCCAATATCTCACAACACCTTATTAATTAAAAAACTGAGGGATATAGTTATATGCACATGAGATCGAATCCCAGTAGCTACACTTTTATTATTTTCAAAACTAGCATATCTTTTATCTCGATTTATTCAAAAAACCAAGGGGTATGATTATTATTTTTTATTTTAAAGTTGTTGCATTGTTTACGCAAAATATTACATTGTTTACCCAATATTTCATTATTTACACAAAATATTAAATTAAAATAAAAGTCAAATTACCTAGAGTTCAAGATAAAACCAAATTCCCTCAAAATTTAGACTTTATATCTTCAATTTATTGAATCTTAGGGAAGATCTTGTATTGGATCTTACATGTAATTGTTTCTGATGAAAAAAAGAGTAAGATAATTAGTATAAAAAAATCAAATCATTTTTTGTTCGAATAAATATTTAAGAAAATAAACTTTGAACCCTAAAATTGTTTTGCTCTTGCAATCCATCATAGAGAGCTTTTCCAAGCGTTCTTAGGTTTCAAGCGTTTCATATGTTTCATTTAGGTTTAATATTTATTATTCAGCATGCTTATATAGTGGATTCCCTTTATGTTTCACGCAGATCACTAATGACAGCGTCTTAAGCGTCGATAATCATTAAATGAACGACAAAGATTTGTTAAGGCCTGTGTATATAGTATAGAAAAAACGCTTAACTATCACATCGGTCATGACAAATAACCGAGGTGAACCCACATTTTTTTCAATTAAATTTTTTTCATAGAATATTAAAATACATTGTAAGCAACAAATTTTCGATGATATCAAAATTTAGATGCTAGAGGTATCATGTAAGATGCTAGAGATAGTTTTTCAGGGCCAGTGAGAATTTTTATTTTCGGCACTTGTAATCCATCCCAGAGATATGTTGTAGGGGTGGTAAATATTTCCTCTCTTTGGGGCGGCTTCATATTATTAAGGATTAGGGTAAAATCTGTTTAACGAGTGTTTTTATAGTAAAATATGATTATTATACCCCTTGGTTTAACTATAAAAATGAGGTAAATTATCATCTCCTTTAAACAATCACATCGGTTTTGGATTTAAACTGAGGTGAATAATTCTTTTTTTTAATATTACATGGTTACACAGAATATTAAGATAAATTGTTTACAACAAATATTTTCAAAGGTTAAGCTCCATTCTTTGTGTAAGTTGAAGCTCTCTTCTCTATTTAAGTTTCAACTTCTAAAAGAATGATGCTTGAATGTCAGAACTTTGCATTCAAATTCACCATTTTTAGTAGCTTATTTGTTTGTAGATAGAGGAGTACACAAGAAATGTTGTACTATTTCTTTGGTTGGAAATGTACAACAAATATTTGAAGCAAGATTGATTTTCTGCACTTACAATCTATCAAATGAGCAGAAAAACAATAACATCAACACCATTATGTGAGATAGATTGCAAGGATACAAGAAAATATTTTATTCTAGATAGAAGAACATTGAATACTTTTCTGTCTTGCAATACATCTCAAAGAATGATGCATGTGAGTTTGGGGCGACTTCATATAAGTAAGGATTAGGTTAAAGTCTGTTTGACGAGTGCTTTTATAGTGAAATCTGATTATGTGATCCCACTGTTATATTGAAAAACATAAGGGTTAGTTCATTTAGTTTACACTTATTAACAAATAAAAACATAAACTGCAAAAGTTGAAAATATGTTGTTTTTATTATTATAAAGAAATAAAACATGGCGCACCTAAGCATAATACCTCTGAAATTATGGCACTTATAACATATGTCAAGACAAATGTCCTAACAACACACAATGTCAAGACAAATATTATAACATATATTGACTTACAGCAAACTTATCAAAACTGAAAGTAAATGGCAGAATGATAAATAACAAAATGAATTGTTAACCCAGTTCAGTGGGAATAACACCTAATCTAGGGCTACCAAGCAAGGAAGGAAGTCCACTGTCAGCAGTATTAGTTCAACGCTAAACACCACCTAGTTTACAACTTCTCGCTTAATCACTCCCCAGCGTTACTTATGCCTAGAAGTCGACATCTAGACCTGAGAAATCGCCACCCCACTTCTAATCACTGTAGTGATTAAATAATCACACACCCTATGACCAAGGGAACACAAAATAGAAGATCATACTTTCCAATAAAATAACTTAGTTAAGCACCCTAACTAAGAACAATTATTGATCTTGCTTAAAAGCTTTGATCAAGAACAACACTCAACTCTTTTGCTTAAAAGCTTCACGAGTGAGAACACACGTCCACCTCAATGTATCAGAAGTTACATGAGTGACACAAAAGAACAGAAAACATGCGGAGATTGAGATACTCCAAAAACAACAACTTTTATTGCACCCACTGTTTTCTTATGGGAATACTTGGCAAACTAGGATTCCCAAGTTCCTTTTTATAGATACTTACATAATGAGCGTGGACTTTAATCTGAATCCAATATTCTCTTTTCTGAAAAAAAATGCAAGATCTTTTCACAAATTAGGAACAAATCAAATCAAATCCAATCTTAGTTTTCCAAAAGAAATCTCAAAGATTCTTTTTCTAAAAAACATAGACTAATATGCATTTGTCCTAAACATCCTTGATTGCCTGCGCTTGTAATGATTAATTGAATATTCAAAATTCTCATATTTTTCAATCAAATCTTTCAATATTTAAAAACCAGTCTGAACTGTCAGGATGTTCGGGTGTAGGATGTCACAACATCCGGTAAAACATCTGTCAAAATACATAACAACTGAACCTGCTATGACAGTAGAACAAGATGTTACAACATCTTGCTTAATATCAGTTAAGAACCATGTTTTAGTAAAATTATGCCAATTACAAAAGCCATTGAACTAAAAATCTTCTCCTTTGGTAAATTTTGGCTAAACCAATCAAAGCACAATTAAGGCTCGGAGATAAAACATAGTTACATGATAGCATGCAAATTTAAACATAAACATCAAGGACATATCAGAGATGCATAACAGTTACACATAGGTCTTCTTCTTCAAAGCTCTTTGGAGCTTATAAAAACAGACATCTCCATTACCCCCTATCATATAGAACTAGTACCCCCCAAGGGATACCAAAACATGAACTACTCAAGTTCACACATCAGAGGCACATGCAGCAGAAGTTTATTTAAACAACCTCACATTCAGCAGGATGTAAAAACATCTTGCACACATTCTTCAATCTCCAGTCTTCACTCCAGAGCAGAGCGATCAAGTAGCATGACAGATTATCATGCTTCCCCTATATAGTTTTAGTAGGCAACCACAATAACTACTCTTCTTAGTAGTAGCACAGTCAAGATGTAAGCCAACCAGCATGTTGTAACATGTGTTGTAACATGTGTTTTAACATCAGGACAATCAAACACACTAATACTTTACTCCCCATTTTTAGCCAAAAATTAACAACAAATAGAGTAAATGTAAAACAAATGGAAGCACAAAAATATTGCAAACAAGCAACACACACAAACAGTTGGAACCATACAAACAGATGGAAACACACAAGCATACATTCATGGAAGCAAATTTTTCAAGAGTACAAAAGCATTAGTACAAAAATGCACACAAGTGCATACAAAAGATTATGGGAAATAAGCTCGTATATAATGTTTTTAAAACATACAAACAAAAAAGGGATCAAAGCTTCCTAAGCACTAGTGGTCCTAGCTGCTTCACAATTTTCCGCTTCCTGGTCAGCTTCACCAACCCAATTTTCTTGCTCATCATCTTCAGCCAGGGCTTCAATTAATCTTTCCGATTTAACCTTTCTTGCAGTATAGGTTTTGATGGTATCATCTAATCCCTTGCAAGTTGCCTTTAGCTTAGCAATGATGTTAGCCTTCGATGTAGAGAGAGCAATTTTCTTATTGGTTGTTCTTTCAATATCAGGAATATGAGTTCCTTCAAATAGTTTGTGATGGAAGGATATGGGAGATTCCCATTTTGCATACATTGTCAGATGCAGTTAAGTCTCTAGGTTGTTCATTGAAAATGATTCCATAAATCAAGGTTGGAAAAGTAATTTTCATCTTTACAGCGCATAAGAAGTACCTTGTTTCATAATCTGCTAAAAGATGTAGGTTCCAAAATCATAATTTGTTTTGGTCCCAATGATGTAGATGAACCTTCCTAGTCCATTAGCAATTAATGAAGTGTGATTAGTAGGCACCCAGTTGGTAGCACCAACCTTGTGAAGAATGGTATATTCACACTTAGATGGCTTCGAGACAGTTTTTCCTTTTGAGGCCACTCCTTAACATGTTCTTTAGTAATCTCTTCACAAATGATGTTGACAAACACCTCAACCTCAGGTTTTTCTTTTTCACTTCTCCCTAGGAACCTATTTATTATTACTAGGGAGATTTCCACACACATTCCTCTTACAAAGACTTTCCTATAATCCTTGCTTTATTTATTACTACATTCATGAGTTATGTTAACTACAAACTCGTTTACCATTTTCCCATAACACTGACTAAGCTTTGTCACAGTCTTCAATAATCCAGCTTGTCTAATGAGATCTAATATCTCCTTGCATTCCATGGCTTCTTTTCCTAATTCTCTTTCTATATCAATACGTCTATGATGTATGTATTTCTTTTTTTTGCATTCTCAAGAATATGAAAGGATGAATTATCCAAAGGATCCTCTGGAACAGTAATAAGATTCTTAACAAGTTTTCCTTTGATGTTATGTTGGATGTCCTGAACATCAGTACCAATTTCAAGCTCAGAGTCACTAGATACATCAGTCTTTCTGTCAGGTCTTTCTTTCTCGTAGGAAGAACTTTGCTCCAACTCTTGGTTAGTCCCACAACAATCCTTGTTTTGGAGACCTTTGAAACAATGTTCTCAGTAACTTTAGCCTTCCTCTTCTTCAGCTTCTCAACTAGATCAGGAGCTAGTTTTTCAACAATAGGTTAATCATCTGAACAATAATCTACATTACTTACTTTGTTTTGATCATCGCCTACCTTCTATCCTTTTTCTAGATCTGCTTCATGCCTAGATTAAGTGATGTTCACCTATGTATCTTTTTTAGATGTTAAAATATTCGGTACATCATTAGACATAGCTTTACCCCTTGCAATGTTAGAGAGTGATTTATGAATGCTTTTGTTAATGGAACTTTTCTTTTGGCTAGCCTTCTCAATGCTTTGACAGGGTCAGCAAGTTTAAGACTATCCTTATGAGATGTCTCAATACCTTTCCCAGTGTTTGGGTTTTCAATTGCGCCAATATTTATTTTGGGGTTGTCAATAAACATGGATTTAGATATATCATGAATATAAGACTTTTTTATCCTATTAGGGGAGATTGAGGACGTACTTACTTGAGTGTGAGTCTTCCTTCCAACTAGAGTCTTTGTTCTACTTTTCTTTGGAGTGTGACTGGGAACAATAGAAAGAGGAAAACCATTTTTTTATGACATTTGATAAATCTTCTGGATCCCTTGCAGAATAAGGTGTAGTGGTAGATATCTCTTGAGAGTTAGTGTTTTCCATGCAATTTTCTTGATTAAAGATCAAGAGATTAAGGATAGCTTCTTTAGAGAGAATGGAAGGATGTCCCGACTTGACAAAGTGGGAGTTTAGAATAGTGTAGTAGGTGATAGGACTTAAATGGCGTGTAAACTTGGAAATATCAATTCTCTGTAATGATGTTTTTTACTTTTTCAATTACCCATAGAAATTGAAATCTATCCGTTGCTTCATCCCTTCTTATTAGTTGCCAAAGCTTTTTTTTTCAAAAATAGATACCATCTTTACCTACTCGTTTCTCAAGTTGATTTACCATCATATCCTTGATAAAATTCTTGACAAGATCTCTCTAAGTAATGGTAGCTCATTCTCTTCTCAGATGGTTTGTGAGGTGATTGGGATTATTCATAGGAATGTCATGATAAATAGGAATTTCCATGTGTTTCAAGTGATCATCTCCCAATGTCATGACATTTTTATTGACATTTTAGTCTTCCTCTATCATGTATTCTGACCATTCATTTTTGTATTCCTCATCTTTTCTTGAAGTTTTGTAGGAGATGTGAGCAAGTAGACAGATATTCTCAGTTTTTTTCAATTTCCTACCTCGTTTTTTGGATATCCGTGTAGCTTGTAGCAGAAGGGTCTTATGTGCCCAGATTTTCTACAACGGTGACACTTTAGAGTTTTAGGTCTAATGTAACCTTCTTGATGGTTTCGAAGATGTTGCAACTTCTTCTCTAACATTAAATTGAAGAATTTTGTCAGCATTGAAACTACTGTCTGAAGATCGGATATTTGGGTAGAAAGTTCCTTCTTATAACTCAGTTTTCTAGTGGTCTTGCATCTTCTAGAGAAGGCTTTGACATTCTTCGTAGATTCATTTTCTAGTTTTTCTTCAGACCAAATGACAGACATACCTTTCCTTTGTTTCTTGTGGTAAGTTGGACATTCTGTTAGGATGTGTCCAAAACCCTTACATCCATTATACTGAGCTCTTATAGTATTGTTCTCATGTTGAGACACATTAGTGATGACAGGTGAGATATTCTTGACATCTGGATTTCTTCTCATGCTTAGTTTTTTTAAAACCTTATTGAAATGTCATCCAAGTAACACAATGGTATCTGTTAGAGTCTCATCAATATCCAATTCGAATGGATCCATTTTTGAAAGCAAACTGCTGTATTTTTCTTTTCAAATTTTTCATTGTTGGTCTTTTAAAAAATCTGAAGAGAACCAATAAATTCATCACCTCTCATAGTGTCGTTGTTATGAGCTTCTTCAATGGCTGTTACCTTCATGTCAAATTTCCTAGGTAGAGACCTAAGAATTTTTCTTACAAGTTTTTCTTCTGACATATTTTCTCCCAAAGCACTAGATCCATTTGAAAATTCGAGAATCATCATGTGATATTGCTGGAGAGTATCATCATCACCCATCTTTAGATTTTCAAATATAGAAGTGAGAAGCTGAAGCATAGACATCTTTACTTTGGATGTGCCTTCATAAGTTATTTTAAGAATTTCCCAAGCATCCTTGGCTACAGTACAAGTGTTTATTAGCCTAAAAACATTTTTGTCTACTCCATTAAATAGGGCATTCAAAGCCTTGGAGTTTCCAAGAGCTGATTTATCATCCTAATCAGACCAATATTCATTAGGTTTCACGGACACATTCCCTTCTTTGTCTTTATCAACAAGATGTTCCCGCCCTTTTAAAACAACCTTCCAAACTTTGGTGCGATAGATTTGAGAAAAGAAATCATTCCGACTTTCCATCCGTCACAATTAGAACCATCCAATAGAGGTGGTCTGTTGTTGTATCCTTCTTCTTTATACATAGTACTAGAAAATATTTTCCCTGGAGTTCATCCAATAAACAAAAGAGGGTGCCTACTCTGATGCCAATTGAAATTTAGGCACTTACAACAGATGTCCTAACAACACAAAGTGTCAAAAAAGATGTTATAACATCTGCTGACTTACAACAAACTTATCAAAACTGAAAGTAAATGACAGAATGGTAAATAACATAATGAATTGTTAATCCAGTTCAGTGGAAACAACACCTAATCTGGGAGCTACCAAGTCAGGAAGGAAGTCCACTATCAACTGTATAAGTTCAAAGCTAAACACCCCTGGTTTACAACTTCTCGCCTAATCACTACCCAACGCTACTTCTGTATAGAAGTCGACATGTAAACCTGAGAAATTGCCAACCCCCTTCCAATCACCGCAGTGACAAAAAAGTCACACACACTCTATGACTAAGGGAACACAAAATAGAAAGATCACACTTTCCAATCAAATAACTTAGTTAAGCAACCTAACTAAGAAAAATATTTGATCTTACATAAAACTTTGATCAAGAACAACACTCAATTCTTTTGTTTAAAAGTTTCAAGAGTGAGAGCACACGTCTACCTCAATGTATCAGAAGATACATGAGTGACACAAAAGAACATAATACACGAAGAGCTGAGACTCCCAAAACAACAATCCTTATAGCACCAACTGTTTTCCTTATGTGAATACTTGGCAAACTAGGTTTCCCAAGATCCTTTTTATAGATACTCGCAAAATAGACTTGAACTTTAATCTGAATCCAATCTTCTCTTTTTAGAAAAACAACTGCAAGATCTTTTCACAAATTAGGAACAAATAAATCAAATCTTAATTTCCCAAGATAAATCTCAAAGGTAATTTTTCTGAAAACAAAGACTAATATGCATTTGTCCTAAACATCCTTGATTGTATACGCCTATAATGATTATCTGAATATTCCATATTCTTATATTTTTAAATCAAATCTTTCAAGATTTAAAAACCAGTATGAACTGTAAGGATGTTTTGGTGTAGGATATCACAACATCTGGCAGAACATCTGTCAAAACACATAACAACTGAACCCGTTATGACTGCAGAAGAAGATGTTATAACATCTTGCTCAACATCAGTTAAGAACCATGTTTTAGCAAAATTATGCAAATTACAAAAACCATGAAACTAATACACTCTTTTTATATGGACGAGGTGAAAGTTTTGTCATGAAATGTAGTATTTATTGTAGTATCCCCCTAAATATGAGAACCCCTCTTACTTATCTCAATCACTAGTCCCAATGATCAACTTAACCATTAACACAATGATTGCTGAATTTACAACTTAACTAAGACAAATCAACAACTATGTCAAGTTATTGAAACAATAGTGTAAAGTACAACAAACAAGATCCAACAATAATTCTTATGATATGAGGGATAATGTTAGAGTGGAATACAAGTAATAAAAGACTCAAAAACTCTAGCACAGATAACTTGATCCTAGCATACAAAAACTTGTTCTTAATTGCGTGAAATGCATTATGGAGTTTTCTCCTTTAGATCTATGAATTAAATTCGTCCAGAATAATAGCCGAATCCGTAGGATTTTATTTGCTCCATAAAAATCTCCAACAAAAAATATGAATTGTTATATATCAAATTGAAATTTAAATCAGATTTGATCTTCAAGAGATGTCAAACAAATCACACAAACATTACTAAACAATCTACAACAAATCTGATTGAATCTCAATCATAGATTTCGCACCTAGCAACATCCATCATGGCCTGCTGACAAGGGACAAATGTTGCACTTCACACATGTTGGAACACCGTGTTCAACATGTTGTACAAGAACATCCAAATTAACTCTCTTCATAGATCTTCTTTGCAGAGTGAATCTTAGATAGAATAACTTTTAAACCAATATTACAATAACATCAATTTATTGTTAGAGATTAAATATTGTAACACACATGTTGAAACACTGTGTTCATGAACATCTTGGCAGTCACTTATCTACTAGAGCTCCTATTGAATATTTTGTTAATTGGACTCAAGTCAATTACATATTATAAAATTAATAATTAAAAAATAATAATAATAATAATAATAATAGTAATTTAATAATTACTGTGAGATATTGGATCGAACTCTAGTATGGCCGAAGGGGAGCTTCTTGGTTCGACAGGGTTAAGCATGAAGTCGAAGGTTGTTCACATGCTTGTGTCGAAGATGCTAGGGTTATTAGCATGTTAAATTAGGTTTTAGTGTTTAAACCCTAATTTGTTAAGTTAGCTTGTTTATTAAGTTGGCTTGTGTAATGGGCCTTGTGGAAAAAGCCCATTAGTTAGTATGTTAGGTTTTAATATAAATAGCATACTAGTCTCTCATCATTGCTAAGCTGCAAATCCTAATTTAGGGTGAGAGAGGTTATTTGTTATTCTTGTAAACTTGTAATCTTGTTTTAAGAGAAAGTAAAAGAATAGCAGTTATAACCAATCTTGTGTTCCTCTTCTTCCTTGTCCTTTATTCATCCCTTATTTTATACTTTGTTCGTGGCATTGAATTCACAACAAATTGGTGCGGTGAGCATGGAGAAGATGCCTTCAACAAAGTATAAGATTGAAAAGTTCACCGGAGTGAATGATTTCAGTCAGTGGCGCTTGAAGATGAAAGCCCTACTGGTTCAGCAGGGTTGTTTGGAAGCGTTGAAGGGAGAGGCAGCCATGAATGCAGAAATGACGGCAGCGGAGAAGACGAATATGATCGAGAAAGCACACAGCGCAATTTTGTTGAGCCTTGGTGATAAGGTTCTCCGGCAGGTATCAAAGGAGACGACGGCATCAGGGTTATGGGTGAAACTTGAAAGTTTGTATATGACCAAATCGCTGGTAAATCGACTCTACCTGAAGCAAGCTTTGTATTCATTCAAGATGATTGAAGACAAAGTGTTGGCTGAGCAGTTGGATATGTTCAACAAGCTTATTCTTGATCTTGAAAATATTGATGTGAAGATTGATGATGAAGATCAAGCGTTTTTACTATTGTGTTCTTTGCCTCGATCACATGCTCACTTCAAAGAAACTCTCCTGTATGGAAGGGAGTCCCTGACCTTTGAAGAAGTTCAATCAGCCCTGTATTCTAAGGACTTGAACAAACGAAAGGAGCATAAACCTTCGACAGTTGGCGAAGGTTTGGCCGTTAAAGGAAAACTCTTACGAAAGGATGGTAAGTTTGACAAGAAGAAAGGCAAAAGCCAGTCGAAGTCTTACAGTGGCGAAGCATCTGGCATTTGATGCTATCATTGTAAGAAGGAGGGTCACACAAGAAAGGTGGGCCCTGAACGCCTGAAAGATCATGGAGGTAAGGATAATGGCAATGCAGCCATTGTTCAAGATGATTTCGAATCATCTGATGTTCTTGTGGTTTCAAGCAGTGACTCTAAGAAGGAGTGGATGATGGATTCAGGTTGCACTTGGCACATGACTCCAAACAAAGACTTGTTCGAGGAATTATGTGATCAAGATGGTGGATCAGTATTGCTGGGAAACAACAAGGCTTGCAAGATTGCAGGTGTTGGATCTGTGAGATTCAAGCTCCATGATGAGTCAATAAGGTTGTTGACTGAAGTCAGGTATGTTCCTGATTTGAAGAGAAATCTGCTTTCTCTTGGTGAATTCGACAAGAAAGGATATGTTTTCCAAGGAGAGAAAAGTATCCTAAGAGTCATGAAGGGTTCGAAGGAAGTCTTGAGAGGCGTGAAGAAACAAGGCTTGTATACCCTTGAGGCTGAAGTTGTAAGTGGTTCGACAAATGTTGCATCCACGAAACCTTTGTCGAAGACAGAAATCTGGCACATGAGATTGGGCCATGTCAGTGAAAGGGGTCTGGTCGAATTAGGAAAACAAAATCTGCTTGGTGGAGACAAAGTCGAAAAGCTGAAGTTTTGTGAACCCTGTGTACTTGGAAAATCTTGCAGAGTGAAGTTCAACAAAGGCAAACAAAGAACACATGGATCCCTTAATTACATCCATGCTGATCTTTGGGGGCCTGCAAGGTGTCCATCACATTCAGGAGCAAGGTATTTTCTATCCATAGTAGATGATTATTCCAGAAAATTATGGGTATTCATCCAGAAGACTAAGGATGAAACTTTTGAGAATTTCAAAAGTTGGAAGACTCTGGTTGAAAATCAGACTGGCAGAAAGGTCAAGAGGTTGAGAACCGACAATGGCCTTGAATTTTGCAATGAGGCATTCGACAGTTTTTGTGCTGCCTCTGGTATTGCAAGGCACAAAACTACTGCAGGTACTCCACAGCAAAATGGTTTGGCTGAAAGGTTTAATCGAACTATTTTGGAGAGAGTCAGATGCATGTTGACTAGTGCTGGACTAAAGAAGGTGTTATGGGCTGAGGCTATTTCGACGGCAACATATATGATAAACAGATGTCCTTCAACAGTGTTAGATATGAAGACACCTGAAGAAGTTTGGTCGGGACATCCACAGGATCTCGACAAACTGAGAGTATTTGGCTGCGTAGCCTATGCTCATATTAGGCAAGACAAGGTCGAACCTAGAGCTCTGAAATGCATGTTCATCGGATACCCTGAAGGAGTCAAAGCTTATAGGCTATGGTGCCTAGAGCCAGGTCACAGGAGGTGTATCACCAGTCGAGATATAGTTTTCAATGAAGCTGAAATGGCTTTTAAGAAAATTGATGATGTTGGTCGAAGTACAGAAACATCTGACGAAGAGCTGGAACAGGTAGAGATTCCTGTTGAGGTGGAGCATGTTGATGCTGAATTGCATATCCCTGATGAATTCAAAGAAGAAGCAGAAGATGCTGAGTGTAATACGGTGAACTGACTTTTATTTTTATAAGCAACAATGTTGCGGTGAGCAAGAGTCGCCACCGACTTTTATTTTATCCAATTAGGAAAGGTATAAAAGAACAGGAAAGACCTTCTTTGAAAAGAGATTGAGTTCGGGGGGTAGGTTATGAAAAGGGAAGGTGTAAGCACCCTTTTCATCCGTAGTTATCTACGGGCTCTTAGTTGCTTGGCTCACTTTAATTTGAAATGTTTGATTTGTTTGAAAGAAGTACTGTGTGTTTAGAAAAACACTTTTGTTTTGAAAATGTCTAAAAAGACAACGTTAGAAAACGGGGTGCGAAAAGCAATTGTTGATTTGTTGTGAGCAAGCACTTAAGAGTTCCTACCCTAAATTCGTAAGGTCTTTCCTATTCTAAAGACTTTCCTTGAGCGATAGTACTATCCATACCATTTGAAGGTAGGTAGTCCTATACATTGGATGTGTGGGTCATCGAAGGGTCATCGAATCTTCATAGGGGCTATCCATACCATAAAGAGGGTAGGAAGTCCTTATGAGATGTGAATAGTCATAAAGGCAACCAATAGAGATACCTTAACAATCCGGAGGGACTATCATCATTTATCGAAGGCAACTCGAGGGGCAAGATCATTTCATCGTAGGCAACTCGAAGGGACTATGATCTTTATTCCGAAGGGACAATGATGATCTTGAATCGTAGGCAACATGTGCTAAGGTATCACTATGCTTCGTGGGACTGACTATTATTTTTCGAAAGACAACTGAGAGGGGAAACCCTAAAGGTGAGTGCATGCAAGTGTGTTAGATTCGAGTATTTAATCTTGAATTAGGTTAGCTAGCGATCGATTAGTTATCTTGCCATACAATCCTAAACTATACATCTAAACAGATAATAGTAGCAGTTAATATGTGCGGAAAGTAAAAAGCAGAGAGATAAATCCTACGCTATTACAAAAATGTCCTTGCAACCTATACATCGATTTCTAGAATTTAAATAAATGGATAATTAAATAAAGGGCCGAATTTAAACAAACACGCGCCATTCATTGAGTTAGAGATGAGAAGAGAAGATCGCGAAGAAATCGAGGGTTGGAAAAGATTCGAGTCTGGAACTAATTAGAAACCCTAATTCTAATGGAAAAATTAGATTTAATTAGCCTAACTAAATTAAATGATTAAAAAAAATATTATGCTTAATTATTTTTGACCTAAAATTAATGTAAATCCTAATTACTAATTAAGTTAATTAATTAAAGTAAATTACTTAACCTAATTATTAATTAAATTAAACTATTCGAGAAAATAAAGTGGAAATGTTAAATCTTAGTTTTCTAAACTTAATTAGATTAATTAAAACTATCCTAGCCATGTTAATTATCCTAAATTACTAATCATATTAATTAATAATAATAAACAATAAAAGTAGAAAATAAGTTAGAGGAAAGAAAAGACAAAGAAAACAATCTAAAAAAAAACCAACTGTGGCCAGTGAGGATCGAACTGAAGACATCCTGGTTACCAAAGGAAACGCTGGCCGTCTGAACCATTAGATCTTGCTGCAAAGGAATTTCGTTCGTTTGATTGAATACGTTAATTGACTTCTTTGATTTTCAAACAAAGTGCGCGTGTGGGCCCCATGAGGTGTTGACCAACCAATCATGTGCTGAGAAGAAAAAAAGATACTTTGACTGGCCAATGACAAGCAAACACGCACGCGGTCCACCCTTGGGATACTGTTCATCATCTTCCACAAATCAATGGCTCGATTTGCTACCGTTTTGCTTCCGATCTCCTGCGGAATTCGCTACGAAAAATCGTAGCTACACCTGCAAATGTACAGACGCTTTTTAATGGGGATGGGCTTACGGATGCCATTTGGATGTTGACATGAAGTTGTCTGAGATGGGCTCAAAGATGCCATCTAGGTATTGACAGAGTATAGTCTAAAGCAGACGCTTTTTAGACTGAGTCATATACATTGATTGTGTCTTATGAAGAAACTCATCAAAATGAAGTGATGTCTTATAGAAGACTACCTGAAGAGGTTCCTGGATAGGGTAGATCATTGAATGATGTAAAGAGATTTAGGCTTTAAACAAAGCTCGGGAAGAAGTGTCTTGTAGAAGATTAACTGAGAAGCTCTTTCAAAGGACGATAAATATCTAAGAAAAGATTGGATAAATGCGTTTAAAGAAGATTTCCTAAAAAGATGGAGATATGTCTTAGAGAAGACTACCGAGAAAGACTATGATGTGTCTTGAACAGGAATAACCTAGAAAAGTATGACGTGTCTAAAACAAGACTAGCCTGAAAAGGCTGATAAACTTCTTTAGAAAAGACTACCTAAAAAGGTTGATGAACGTCTTAGAAAAGACTACCTAGAAATATTGATAAATGTTTTTAGAAAAGACTAACCTAGAAAGGTTGATAAGCGTCTTAGAAAAGACTACCTAGAAAGGTTGATAAACGTCTTAGAAAAGACTACCTAGAAGGGTTCATAAACGTCTTAGAAAAGACTACCTAGAAAGGTTCATAAACGTCTTTGAAAAGACTACCTAGAAAGGTTGATAAACGTCTTAGAAAAGACTACCTATAAAGGTTCATAAACGTCTTAGAAAAGACTACCTAGAAAGGTTCATAAACGTCTTAGAAAAGACTACCTAGAAAGGTTGATAAACGTCTTAGAAAAGACTACCTAGAAAGATTCATAAACATCTTAGAAAAGACTACCTAGAAAGGTTGATAAACGTCTTAGAAAAGACTACCTAGAAAGGTTCCTATAAGGGATGAGAAATTCTTTGAATTATCTTTGAAGAAAGATCTGGAATGAAGCATCAGAATCGTATTTATGTCTTGTAAGATTGAATTGTTGATTCAATCGTCTTTGCACTGTATTTGGATGATAATGTTCTTTTGATTGTGGAATGACCTGAAAAGGCAAAATAAATTTTATGCAATGTCATGATGCATGTATTGGTGAGGTTCTCAAAATAAACGAGAATGATGAATGTTATGTATGTATTGTGAATGATGCTAGGATAGACTATATAGTCGAAGCATATTGGTAACTCTGTATATCAACTGCTGGTTGAGGACATAAATCTTTGTGTAATGCTGGAGATAATGACAAGAGGATTGAGAACTCCTGTCTTCCGTTCGAAGATATCCAGCTGGGGATTTTTGATTACCACTTGGGGATGAAAGTAGCTTGAGTGATCTGATCCTGATGTATCCTCGGGACAAGAGAGAAGAATAACCTTCTGATGTATTGTCTGATCGAGTTCAACTGTGAGTGTCAACTTTAATGGAAATAGTGAGTTTGGATAAACCATGTCGGAAAAGAAGATTGTGTTGGAGAACCAGCAATGTCGGAGGTGTAAACTCCGTTGGGGAACCACATCTTTGTTGGGAAGAGATTATTTGAAGATAACTTCTTGAGATTTGCTATGTGGGGATATATTATGAACACTGCTATGTAGGGAAGATTCCGAAAGATTTCAACCTTTCATTGCCCCATGTCTTTGGGTACCTGCTGTTAGAAAACATTTTTTAACCATATATGGTCCTTCGCTTATAGGAGTCTACCTGTCCCTGAATTCAGTAACCTGGTATGCTTGATGTTTGAGGTTACTGGAATTTGAACTTCAAAGGAGAGACAGATACTGACATCGTCTGGTACTAGTAGCTCAATATCTCTTGCTGATATTTGTGACTGATGCAACCTGCCCCTAGTGATGGACTAGCCTTTCTGGTTATGCACCGCCTTTGAGAGATTCTATGAATCGTGACTCGGTTGCCCCTGGTAAATGGGATAATGATGTGTCATGCCCCTTGTATATACAAGATTTTTTTGCTGAATGAGTCAGGCGTACGAGACGTCTCTGCAACTTTATCTGTCAGGAGGACTTTTAGTCATTAGTCATGCCCCATGCAGATTTTTCCTGATGTCAAACATTTGAAATTATGTAGACAAAATTGATTTATAATGACACTCATAAAAATGAAATGCATATGTCTGTCTTGAAGTTTAAAAACGCTTTTAGTAAAACAAAAGATGTAAGAAAGCGATATTTATAAAAACATGATATCAACTCAGGAATTGTAGTAGACCTCAAGGAGTCAGGATACCTTTGGTAACAGTACGCTTTCGAACTAACCATGCTTCAGTTAGGACTTTCAAAGGTTGTAACGTGGCTTGGTTCACAGTTTTAAGAAACAAAGGATAATGGCTCGAAGTATGTTTCTACCCATCCCAATCTTCGTGACGTTCTTCAATCCTATGCTCAGCTAACTGTGCGCTAGTGCTCCAAAAGACTTTGGAATTGTAACATTGACATTGGTGAAGATTCAAAAACCTGAAGTTTATTTAAAAGGCAGTCATCTATCTCCTTTTTATTGTAATATTTCTTGTCGAGGACTTGTAGTGACCTCCTTTTGACTTTGGTTATCCCTAACTTTTGCCTGGGCTGTTTATTTTGAGATTACAGTCAGCGGGATGTCTCTATTTTTGATAAGCCTCCTTTATAGGTTTTGACTTAACCGTTTTTCTTTTGATGGATATTGACTGCCTGATTTTAATGAATATAAGAACTCACCACCGATCTTGTAAAAGAACTACCAGCATAATTGAGTTAGCTGAGTAACTACCCTGCCCCGGGTTATGATTAAGGGTTTTAATCTGTACAAGAAAGAAAACTCTTACGCCTTAGGCTCAAAGGGGTTGACTAGAGATTAACATCCTTATATCTCCACTGTTTAGGAATTGAAACAATGCCTGTACATCGTCAGCACAGTCTGTTCAAAAGCATACTGTATGAGGTTACGGTATCATTTTCGTCATCCTCCCTCAAAAGGTTCACAGCTTTAGCGAGAGTTGAATATCATAAAGAAAACCCAGTAAAAACAAAGTTTTAAAATAATAGTAAGAAATAAGTCAAGACAAACATATGCAATGCATTAATGATTATTATAAAATAAATAGAGTTTGTCATAAGACGAATGTTTAAACAAACAGGAAAGAAATTGCGAATGCAAATAAACTAATGATCTAAAAAGTCATCTGTCTACATATCAATGCATTAGAATTTATGAGGCTCTTCTGGCTGTCCGAATACAATAACTCCTTCATCAATTAAGTCTTGAATTTTATGCTTCAACGGCCCACAATCTTCTGTATCATGACCAGGACTGTTTGAATGATAAGCACATCTTGCATTATGCTTGTACCCGGGAGCAGGATTTGCTGGAGCTGAGTATGGAGGCAGCAAAGTTATCAGGCTCTGATTGAGCAGATGTTGCAAAGCTTGAGACAATGGCATGTGCAGTGGAGTGAATGACCTCTTGGGTTTGGATTTCCAAGTACGTTGGCCATCTTGTTGCTTACGCCGATCTTTCTGTGGTTGTAGTGTTGGTGCCTGACTAGAAACCAGGATTTCCCCAACAGTGTTGGATTCGTCCTTTCTATAGTATGGCTTTTTCATAGCACCAGAAGATATAGCCACCTGAATTTTCCTGCTTTGGATACCATTTTCAACACGCTTCCCAGTCAGTATGAGGTCAGTGAAACCGGACGAGGAGCTACCAAGTAAATGGCTGTAAAAGGGACCAGTCAGCGTATTCATGAATGTGTCAACTAACTCTCAATCAGTCAAGGGAGGTTGGACTCTGCCAGCCAAGTCTCTCCATTTCTAAGCATATTCTTTGAAGCTTTCATTAGGTCCCATGGACATGCTTTGTAATTGTGTACGAGTTGGCGCAAGATCAGCATTGTATTGGTATTGCGTATAGAAAGCAACAACCAAGTCTTCCCATGTACGGATGTTGGTACCCTCCAGTTGATAGTACCATTCGAGCTGAGTTCCAGATAGGCTCTCTTGGAAAAACTGGATCCAGAGCTTCTTGTCAGTAGTGTGAGGTTGAAACTTCCTCACGTAGGATTTTAAGTGCAGCTTGGGACAGGAAACTCTTTCATACTTAGCAAATGTAGGAGTCTTGAACTTCGGAGGAATGACTACCCCTGAGATGAGGCCTAATTCTTCAAAGTCCAGACCGGGTACTTTCTGAATCTCCATAGCTTTCATGCGTTCTTCCAGCATCTGGTATTTCTCATCAGGATATTCATCCTCATGGTAGTAGTCTCCTTCTTCCTCAGAGGGCTTAACAGAATCGGGGTTACTTTTTGCATCAGCTTTGATGCTAGCATCGTCATCTTGATTGTTGTCATTGTTTTTAGGGACCTTGACTTCTTCAGCCTTCTTGAGTGGACCTCGTAATCTTCTTCCCACATTAAGGACACCCACGGATCTTCTTGGCTTTTTCTCATTCTTGGTCAGGAGCGCTTTCAACTCGTCTTGCCCCTTGGACAAATTCAGGATCAGATCTTGAAACTGGGCATTCTGAGCTTGAAGGTCTTTCACTGACTGCTCGAGATTCATGATGCTGAAATAAACAGCGAGGATGTGAGAAACCTGTGGCGGAAACCTGTGATGCGATGTTATGAATGCAGATGCAATATTTTCAAGGATCTTTAGAAAATTTAGTTAGCAACATTGGAAAATGATTTGTAGCATCTTTGTCTGAAGAATTTTCATTTTTTGGACGTCCTTCTATGAGAATCAAGCTCACCATATCCAGTGGGTCACAGCCTCTGATTCGTGATACTTTTAAATTTGAACGTACTTGGCGAGAGGAAAATAAAACCTCTTGCCCCCTTATAGGTATAGTGCCTTTGAATTGGAAGGTATGTGGTTAGAGGAAAATAAATCCTCTTGCCCCTTGATTAGGAATTCAGTCCTTGATAAGAGTACCTGAAATTGTGCGCCCTAAATCCCTAAGATCCTTGAAAGGGTTAGTTAACATGTGATGTTATGATGTTATGATGTCATGATGTTATGCGAATGCAGTGCGTCAGGCAAAGCGTAAGATATTAAGGACAAATAAGTCCTACAATAGAAACCTGCAAGGAAATCAAAGGGTTAGCAGCACACACAAGCAAGTCACACAAATGTCCTTAGGTTTAAAGGCTTGCATGGAGTTTGACTAGGTAACTACCCTTCCCCAAAGGTACTTCTATGGATAATGATGAAATCAGCAACAGGTTCTACAAAGTTACCCAGAATTGTCAGCACTTCTAAAGCACCCTCGAACATGATACATACATACCATGCAATGATACTTTGAGAAAGAACCTATCTGAGTTGTAGTATCGGGTAGCGACTATGCCCTCAACATACATCAATAGTAGTCCCCCACTACGTTCCTAAAGGCCAAGATGGGTTAAAGGTAACTAATGGTCCTTAAGCTCCGACTCACCCACAGATATCCACACGAACCTCCCTCATACAAGAGAAGCATGCAAACACCCATAGAGGCCTAACTTAAGTGTGAACTCTCATATTGACCAATCCTCCACATACATGAAGGAGGTCGCCATGACTATGCCACTTCCTATCTTAAAGTGCACTCGAATCCGGGTATAGGATTCATCTTCCATTCAATGCCCATAACAACTTTGAAAAGTAAAGCAATCAAACAAACAAGTTATAAATGATCTAAGCTCTAAGGTAACCCCTCTTTTTTTATTTTTCCCCAGCAGAGTCGCCAGTTCTGTAATACGGTGAACTGACTTTTATTTTTATAAGCAACAATGTTGCGGTGAGCAAGAGTCGCCACCGACTTTTATTTTATCCAATTAGGAAAGGTATAAAAGAACAGGAAAGACCTTCTTTGAAAAGAGATTGAGTTTGGGGGGTAGGTTATGAAAAGGGAAGGTGTAAGCACCCTTTTCATCCGTAGTTATCTACGGGCTCTTAGTTGCTTGGCTCACTTTTATTTGAAATGTTTGATTTGTTTGAAAGAAGTACTATGTGTTTAGAAAAACACTTTTGTTTTGAAAATGTCTAAAAAGACAACGTTAGAAAACGGGGTGCGAAAAGCATTTGTTGATTTGTTGTGAGCAAGCACTTAAGAGTTCCTACCCTAAATTCGTAAGGTCTTTCCTATTCTAAAGACTTTCCTTGAGCGATAGTACTATCCATACCATTTGAAGGTAGGTAGTCCTATACATTGGATGTGTGGGTCATCGAAGGGTCATCGAATCGTCATAGGGGCTATCCATACCATAAAGAGGGTAGGAAGTCCTTATGAGATGTGAATAGTCATAAAGGTAACCAATAGAGATACCTTAACAATCCGGAGGGACTATCATCATTTATCGAAGGCAACTCGAGGGGCAAGATCATTTCATCGTAGGCAACTCGAAGGGACTATGATCTTTATTCCGAAGGGACAATGATGATCTTGAATCGTAGGCAACATGTGCTAAGGTATCACTATGCTTCGAGGGACTGACTATTATTTTTCGAAAGGCAACTAAGAGGGGAAACCCTAAAGGTGAGTGCGTGCAAGTGTGTTAGATTCAAGTATTTAATCTTGAATTAGGTTAGCTAGCGATCGATTAGTTATCTTGCCATACAATCCTAAACCATACATCTAAACAGATAATAGTAGCAGTTAATATGTGCGGAAAGTAAAAAGCAGAGAGATAAATCCTACGCTATTACAAAAATGTCCTTGCAACCTATACATCGATTTCTAGAATTTAAATAAATGGATAATTAAATAAAGGGCCGAATTTAAACAAACACGCGCCATTCATTGAGTTTGAGATGAGAAGATCGCGAAGAAATCGGGGGTTGGAAAAGATTCGAGTCTGGAACTAATTAGAAACCCTAATTCTAATGGAAAAATTAGATTTAATTAGCCTAACTAAATTAAATGATTAAAAAAAATATTATGCTTAATTATTTTTGACCTAAAATTAATGTAAATCCTAATTACTAATTAAGTTAATTAATTAAAGTAAATTACTTAACGTAATTATTAATTAAATTAAACTATTCGAGAAAATAAAGTGGAAATGTTAAATCTTAGTTTTCTAAACTTAATTAGATTAATTAAAACTATCCTAGCCATGTTAATTATCCTAAATTACTAATCATATTAATTAATAATAATAAACAATAAAAGTAGAAAATAAGTTAGAGGAAAGAAAAGACAAAGAAAACAATCTAAAAATAACCAATTGTGGCCAGTGAGGATCGAACTGAAGACATCCTGGTTACCAAAGGAAACGCTGGCCGTCTGAACCACTAGATCTTGCTGCGAAGGAATTTCGTTCGTTTGATTGAATACGTTAATTGACTTCTTTGATTTTCAAACAAAGTGCGCGTGTGGGCCCCATGAGGTGTTGACCAACCAATCATGTGCTGAGAAGAAAAAAAGATACTTTGACTGGCCAATGACAAGCAAACACGCACGCGGTCCACCCTTGGGATACTGTTCATCATCTTCCACAAATCAATGGCTCGATTTGCTACCGTTTTGCTTTCGATCTCCTGCGGAATTCGCTACGAAAAATCGTAGCTACACCTGCAAATGTACAGACGCGAAAAACAACAACGGGAAAGATAAATTAAAAGCCCAGATTGCATGGAAAAAAGGTTCTAATCACGAATATGGCTTTTGTTTTGTCAAATCGCCTATAAATACGTGAACCCGAAGCAAAATTTTCTTATGCCCTAACAATGGCATCATGGAGTTTGGGCTTCCAAGCTTGCGAAAAGTGGTCTGATTCCTCTCTAAAATGTCTCATAAACTCAAATCAACCATCAAAACTTATTAATAAATCAAGGCATATGCAAAACGAAGATCATAAAATTATGAAAAATATGAACACAAGGGATGCGCATTCAGGTGGCATGGGATTCAAACATTGGTTCCTACCTATTCTTGGATGTCCCAGGAGTGTGAATAGGGGCTTGAAATCGGTTGAAAACGGCTGGAAATTGCAGTTTGTGTTTGCCCTAGTTTTGAGTTATTTGTAAGCTTTTGAATATATTGGAGAGGCTGTTTTTAGGTCAGGGTTCGTGTCCCCTTCATGCAGAGTGGTGTGAGGTTATATAGAGGGTAAAGTTAGGTCAATGATTTTGGAAAGCAATCAATCTTTGATCATGAGGAAAATTGATATGATTTTTGCACCAATTCTTTCCAATTTGAGCTCACTCCTCTTTCATGCATATTATTCGTGCAATCTTGGCCATTGGATCATGTTGGGATTTTATTTGAAATAATAAAAAAGAATGGTAATTGTATAATTATTTTAGGATTTTACTTGATTTTTATTTGAGATTAATTGAATAAAATCAAAAATAAAATGAAATTACATCACAAAAATGATTATATTTGACTAAAATAACTCTCTTGGGCTTATTATCACGTGGATAGCTCAAGCAATAAGGCCCATTTGAAAATAATCCAAGATTGCTCAAGATTCGCTTCATGCATTTTCTCGAAAATTGCTCAACTTCAACAATGCATATCTCTCTCAATTTTAACCCTATGAAAGTGTTCTAGGACTTTTTGGAAAGCCCAAGATGTCCTCTACAAGCCACATTGGAACATATTTTTCATTTGGAGATTTTATCTTGGTGATATGACTCCTGACAAAAAACCGCTTTTTGCGAGCTTCGAGAAGGACCTGTAATGTTTTGACTTATATCTCTTATGTGAAAGCATTTCTTGATCCTGGGTCCAACATCAAAGTTGTAGAGGATTGAATTTAGTTGAGAATGAGCTTTGATTTGAGAATTTCTGATGAACCATGTGAGAGTTATGGCCAGTCAAAGTTTAGTTGACTTTTAGTACAAAACCCTAATTTAGAAACTTTGACTTTTGATTCAATCTTGATTTTTCTTGATGAATCATGATCAACCCTTGATCAAATGATGAATATAAATTCAAAACATTAATGTTGACCAAAAATTAGAAGTTTTGACTGTGCTTTGACCATAGTTTGTCTTTTGACCTAGCATGGGCGACTATTCTCTTTCTGAGCAATTGATCGAGCAACCTCGTGAATCGAGCCCTGAAACTTAGTATGAGTATGGCTTAAATGATATGAGATGGTGTGAAGTCCATTTGAAGTCTCAGAAATCCCACTTCCCTTGATTAAATCCAAACCCTAATTTGGCCTTTATTGCTTAAGAGGAGAGTGAACATGCTTGCAATTGGATATTATGTGAGCCTGAAGAGATTGTTTGAGCCAAGCTATATTAAAATATAGTGGGCAAATTTTGGGGTATGACACTGAGGAAGTTGAAGAAACTGACGATGACTACCTGAAAGTACTTGTTTATTGTCTTATTGGCATCCATGCTTGGCTAAAACATAAAAGAAGCTGAATGTAATACTTTGTACTCTTGCAAATATTGAAAAGAACAAAACAGGTACTGAAGCAAGATGTTACAAGTAATGTCATGACATCAACCATGACATCGCGCCTGCAGAACTAAGGAAGGAAGGTTCAGTTTGGTTTTAAAGATACAAAGCCTTATGGAATCCTATGTGGCGCAGTTAAAGGTCAAAGAATCAAGTCAGAATATTGAAGAATCAAATCTGAAGATTGAAGATTCAACTGTTACTAATTTAGGAGATAAATTAGGTAACTTATGATTAAAAGACCTTGCTTGTAGCAGAAGAAATCTGCTGATTTGTAACAGCAAGGAGTGCTGTGTTTTCAAGCCCAAGTCCAACCAGAATTAGGTTATATATATATATATGTGCATCTCGAGTTGAAAAACCTAACGATCATAATGTAGACATTAGGGTTTGTTGTGTAAGTGAACCTCCCGGATTGTGGGAAGGTCACTGTTGTTCATCTCAAAGCCTGTAGGCAAGAGATGTGTTGTTATTCTCAAAACTGTTAAGTAAGAGAATTATTGTTCTCACTCTAAGCCATTAGGTATGAGTTGAGTATTGTTCTTGAAGGAAGCTTTGAAGCAACTTCAAGATAGTTCTAAGGTGGGAGTACTACGGCTCTTAGTCTTAGGATAATTGTGTTGGAAGTGTAACTTCTATTTGAAGAATAACTGGTACAGTATTGATCCAGGAAGAGAGATGGTGATATCTCGTATCTAAGTGTGGTATCTTAGATAGAAGGATCATTGGGTAGTTATTAGGTATACTGTGGCAGTTGCCTGCAAACCTGAGGTTGTTTGTAAGAAAATAATACTACTGATAGTGGACTTCTCTCCTGGCTTGGTATGCCCCCAGATGTAGGTTGTTTGAACCGAACTGGGTGAACAATTCTGTGTGTTATTTACTTTCTGCTGTGTTAATTATACGATGTCACAACATCAGGGATGACATCCGGTATTCAATTGTTAAGCAGTCTGTAACAGAACCAGTTCAGAGGTGACTCTGCATAATTCAGCGATGCAATGTTTATAATGGTTCTGTAGTTTGTATGATCTCAGATTAATCATGGTCAGAAGATAATTTAAGAGATCAGTTGTAATACCCTGCATAATATATCTGCACAGCTAGATGTCTTAACATCGTGCTTGACATCTGAGACTGTCATACCAGAATTTCAATTGGTACCAGAGCGGGCATCCTGTCTGTTTCTGGATGAGATCTTTGGGAGATACTTTCTGGTTTTATGCAAGGTAGATGATGTAATCAACAGATAGAAGAGGAAGACAACAAGTGGCAGTTGGCTTTTCTCTTGTCTTGGATTAAATTACTCTTGGGCAGAAGGGTGATAAGATTGAAGACTCAAGAAGATGTGTGTGCTCTAAGCTGGTTGATTGTGTGTGCTGAATGTTTTTGATTGTGATACAACATTAATAAAGAACCATGAAGGGAGCATGAAGTCTGAGTACTGAGAAAGATTGTGTTCAATGAGGAATTGAACAGAGGGTGCGCTCTTGAAGACATGAAGATGCGTCTTATGTCTTCCATTCATCAAAGTACAAGGAAACATGTGTTGTCCTGGATAAGGGGAAAGTATTACTGTTGTTGTGCTGATTGTGTTTCCAACATGTTGTTTTTCTTGGTGGAAGGTGAGATTACCAAGGATGTGTGTGATGTCACACCTCATGTGATAACTTGCTCTGCTTAATCTGGAAGTGAAAGCAGACAAGGTACTGAAGCTTGAAGAGCAACACTATTGTCAAAAGTGGCAGCTTTGACTTAGTGTGGATTGGAATGGGCAGATTCCAATCTGGATGGCAGTAGTGTTCTAAACTACTTTCATGTTGAAGACTTCATATGACATGAAGAGAGTTACTTGATCTTAGAGTTGTAAGATCTTGGTAACTAGGTGTGTTTGACTGGTGCCAGGACCAGTTTGTTGTGTGAACATAGGGGTGTTCATATTGTTTTGGTCCCTAGAAGAGAAGGATGGACCAAACTGTAGGTTGGCTAGACCAAATTGACCAGTAGATGTTGTCCAAGAAAGTAAAATTCAGAAGATTCAAGCGGGAGTGAATATTCTTGAATTGCTTTGTTCAACATTCAACACAGTAAAGACTATGATAAGGTAATATCTGTTACTATCTGATCATGAGTAGGTTTTTGGGTCTAGTGTGTAGCTTGAAGATGAAGCAAGCTATTTGTTAGGGTGAAACCGTTGTTATGCTCTATGTGTGTTGCTTACTATTATAAGATGTGGAGTAAGCAATGTGTTTTCTGTTAAAATGAGACTGTTTTCCGCTGCTTAATCTATAGATCACAGTCTAAGTTATTTCAACAGAAAGTATTTTAAGAGGATTCCTACAGCCATAATTGAAGTGTCAAAGATACTTGAGTAATCTCTCAAGTCCACTCATTTTTGACATGGTTCATTATTGCTGATGAATGACTCTTGATCAAAGCCATTCATAAAATCTGCATGCGGTTTCCTGAAAGGAGGAATAAATGTCACACTAAAAGTTGTGACATCTGTGCTGGTATGCAGCTACCAGTTGAAGAACAGATGTTCTGGTGCTAAACAAATGTAGTGTGAGTACATATGTTTGGAACCTACTCCTGACCTGGAAGAGGAGACATCTGACTATGATTGATCAGGACACGATCAATTAGTAATTCTACAACAATGTTCATACATGTGGAAATTACTTATTTTGCTCAAAGTGCCATAACTGATTTATGAAGGTATACCTTTCTATCCCTTTATACAAATAAAATCAAGATGAGCTTATATCTGGTATTTTCTTCTGATCAAAGGAACCAGATGTATATTGTGATTCATTACCATAGAACAGTTGTTGGAACTGAATACTGTGTCTTATACATAGTGAAATATGGTTATGAGTTGTGAACCTCCTTATGTTATATTCATAGAAGGAAGTTATGTTGAAGAATCAAGGATGTCAGAAGATCTGACTAACTCAGTGTCATGCCATCCTTAAAGTCTATTCCAGAAATCTCTTGAGGGAATCTCCTCTAGAGGTATAGACTGTGGCATCCAACATCTCATAATCAGAGTGTGAGTCTGTAGTGGTATATTGAGATGCTGGCTATCTATTCCTTGATTATGCTGATAAAAGAACTCTACTATCTTCACCAAACTGTAATGAACAAGCTATTAGAGATGTTAATCAAGAATCATGAAAGATGATGTCTCATCTGATGCTATAACATCATCTCAAAGTCTTCATGTGTTAAAGTTAATTTAGTGCTTATCATTGAAGACAATCTCATGGTTATACATTCTAAGTTCTTCTACAACGAGATGCAGTAAGTGGCAGACTGTATATTGTGTAGCAAGTAACTAAAGTATTCCATATTTGGAAACTGTGGCAAGTCCAAGTGAAGGATGCTTTAAGTTCAAACATCAAAGGAGTAAAGGAGTAAAGGGGGAGTAAAGTTATCCTCTGTTTGTATAAGTAAGGGGGAGTAAAGGAGTTTGAAGATCAGCAATGACAAAGTTAATCTGCATATAATCTTCATGGAAAGTCTATCAATGACTAATCTCAAAAACAGATGAACAATGTCATATGTGATGACAGAACATAACTCACAACATGTTTTATCCTTGAAACCAGCAAGGAACATTCATTGATTTATCAACTAAAACATGTTCTGATGGTGTGTATCACTTGTTCTGATACGGTGCATATTCCAACCATTGCACAAGTTCACCTGAAGCAGAATTCTCAAATAACATCTCTTGATCAAGACATTTGTTAAAGTCTAGGTATGTTATGCATTATGCTCAGGTTTATCGAGTCTTTTGTTTCAATCTATTCTTTCTGTATTTGAGTCACTTATATTCATTGGTGAATATAAGATTAGTCCTCTGTCTAGAGTTTAGGTTATGTTTATCAATCTGTGATAAACATAGGGATTAAGGGTAGTGTTCAGATTTTGCAAAGTCTGAGGTCAATCTTTGCAGTTGTTTTTGCATAAGATCTTGTGTTTTCTTCTTGCTCTTGTTTTGAGTCTTTATTTTCTAGTCTGAATACATGTTGCTTCTTGTATTCTCAGTAGTTCAACATAGAGTTATTGTCTATTTTGAATATGTCTTGTGAGTCTATAGTCTTGAACATTGACTGTCTTGTGTTCTGAGTCATCCAACATAGAAAACTGGTTTACTATACAAGTAATTGGATGGGCCAAGTGATTTTAGTATCATAGTGTGTATCCTCTTCTGTTCCATAGAGGAAATAGAGTCAGTGAATGGAACTGTGAAGTCAAGGAGGGGTGGTCTATGGTCTATGATTCAAGAAATAAAGTGTGCTTCCCAATGTAACAGACCTGAAATGACAATGTCTGATCTGATGTCGGGACATTAAAGAATAGATTCTCCTGCATGTAATGTCATTGGTTATTCATTGAAACTGTTCTTGTCTTTAGAAACAGTCAAAAGAGGCTGGGCGGTGGTCAGTGTGTAACAGAATTCCTGCCCTCAATAAGCGCTCCACTCTATTAAAAGCCTTGACTATCGTTACTTCCTATGATTCTCCTATGGCTATAAATAAGCTTATCTGCAGCAGGCTTCAGTTATCAGATCACTCAAAGATGTGTTTCCTATGTGTTTGTGTTGGGTGTGTCCAGATTTGGTATTGTGATGGGTTCCTCTATCAAAATCTAATCAGTATATCACAGGGTGGGGAAATCATGGATCTGTACCAAAGATGTTACAGAAATAACAATTACATGCATCCTCGTGTTCTGCCTTTAAGAAGGAAGACTTTAGTTGTGATTTGTGATCTGAGTTATGAACACAATTGTGATTTGTGTTCTGAGTTACAAGGGCTAGTTCTTGAAGAACTACAGTGGCAAGAATTTGTTCTCGTATCTTCTTCCTCATGTGCAGGGGGAGTTACAGGTTCTTCCACTGCATATTATGACATCGTGTTCATCCTTGTCATATTATGGCTAAAAAGGGGGAGAGAGGTTGATGCTGATTTTGCTAAGGTCAAAAGAAACAAAGGAAGATCTGAAGACAGAAGTAGAATCAGGCTGAAGATGTTATGATGTGGTCCAACCTCTGAAACCTGAAATCTGAAAGTTGAAGCAGCTGCTCTTGGAGTTTTTTTTTATGTTTTTGTTTCTAGTTTTTTTTTATATGTGTTTAGTTTTAGCCACAATAAGACAAAGGGGGAGATTGAAAGTACTTGTTTATTGTCTTATTGGCATCCATGCTTGGCTAAAACATAAAAGAAGCTGAATGTAATACTTTGTACTCTTGCAAATATTGAAAAGAACAAAACAGGTACTGAAGCAAGATGTTACAAGTAATGTCATGACATCAACCATGACATCGCGCCTGCAGAACTAAGGAAGGAAGGTTCAGTTTGGTTTTAAAGATACAAAGCCTTATGGAATCCTATGTGGCGCAGTTAAAGGTCAAAGAATCAAGTCAGAATATTGAAGAATCAAATCTGAAGATTGAAGATTCAACTGTTACTAATTTAGGAGATAAATTAGGTAACTTATGATTAAAAGACCTTGCTTGTAGCAGAAGAAATCTGCTGATTTGTAACAGCAAGGAGTGCTGTGTTTTCAAGCCCAAGTCCAACCAGAATTAGGTTATATATATATATATGTGCATCTCGAGTTGAAAAACCTAACGATCATAATGTAGACATTAGGGTTTGTTGTGTAAGTGAACCTCCCGGATTGTGGGAAGGTCACTGTTGTTCATCTCAAAGCCTGTAGGCAAGAGATGTGTTGTTATTCTCAAAACTGTTAAGTAAGAGAATTATTGTTCTCACTCTAAGCCATTAGGTATGAGTTGAGTATTGTTCTTGAAGGAAGCTTTGAAGCAACTTCAAGATAGTTCTAAGGTGGGAGTACTACGGCTCTTAGTCTTAGGATAATTGTGTTGGAAGTGTAACTTCTATTTGAAGAATAACTGGTACAGTATTGATCCAGGAAGAGAGATGGTGATATCTCGTATCTAAGTGTGGTATCTTAGATAGAAGGATCATTGGGTAGTTATTAGGTATACTGTGGCAGTTGCCTGCAAACCTGAGGTTGTTTGTAAGAAAATAATACTACTGATAGTGGACTTCTCTCCTGGCTTGGTATGCCCCCAGATGTAGGTTGTTTGAACCGAACTGGGTGAACAATTCTGTGTGTTATTTACTTTCTGCTGTGTTAATTATACGATGTCACAACATCAGGGATGACATCCGGTATTCAATTGTTAAGCAGTCTGTAACAGAACCAGTTCAGAGGTGACTCTGCATAATTCAGCGATGCAATGTTTATAATGGTTCTGTAGTTTGTATGATCTCAGATTAATCATGGTCAGAAGATAATTTAAGAGATCAGTTGTAATACCCTGCATAATATATCTGCACAGCTAGATGTCTTAACATCGTGCTTGACATCTGAGACTGTCATACCAGAATTTCACTACCTATTGTCGAGAGATAGGTCGAGAAGAGTCATCAAGGCACCTCAGAGACTTGGGTATGCAGATCTTATAGCTTATGCCTTAATCTCTGCAAGTGAGGTTCTAGACGAAGAACCTAGAGACTACAAGGAAGTTATGAGGAGTCGAAATAAGACTGAATGGCTGAAAGCCATGGATCATGAGATGAAATCTCTTCATGATAATCATACTTGGGAACTGATCAAGAAACCTGCTGGGGCAAGGTTAGTCAGCTGTAAATGGATTTTCAAAGTTAAGGAAGGAATTGAAGGAGTGACGTCGAAAAGATACAAGGCAGGGTTAGTTGCAAGGGGTTTCACTCAGAATGAAGGTGTCGACTTCAATGATGTGTTTTCTCCTGTTGTGAAGCATAGGTCCATTCGAATGTTGCTTGCCATGGTGGCACAGTTCGATCTTGAACTGGAATAGATGGATGTGAAAACTGCGTTCTTGTATGGTGATCTAGATGAAACGATCCTGATGAGGCAACCTGAAGGGTATCTCGAAAAGGGGAAGGAAGATTGTGTGTGCAAGTTAAAGAGATCTTTGTATGGGCTGAAACAATCTCCTCGACAGTGGAATAAGAGATTCGACAAGTTTATGACACACATAAGTTTCATTAGAAGTCAGTTCGACCACTGCGTTTACTTCAGATTTCGACCTGGTAATTCATTTGTTATTTTGTTGCTTTATGTGGATGATATTCTCATTGCAAGCAACAATGTTGAAGATGTGACGAGGGTGAAGGCTGAACTCAATTAGGAGTTCGATATGAAGGATGTGGGAGCTGCTTCCAGGATTCTTGGAATTGACATTCGAAGAGATAGAAAGAAGTCGAAGTTATGCTTATCTCAAGAGGCATATCTACGGGAGATTCTCGAAAAGTTTGGTATGTCGAATTCGAAGCCAGTTGTGACTCCAACAAACCCTCAATTCAAGTTGAGTATTGATCAGTGTCCCAGTACTGATGTCGAAAGAGCCTATATGAATAGCATCCCATATGCTAATATAGTTGGTTCTTTGATGTATGCTATGGTATGTACTAGACCCAACATAGCATATGCAGTAAGTCTTGTAAGCAGGTACATGACGAACCCTGGAAAGGCTCACTGGCAAGCATTGAAGTGGATTTTAAGGTACATAAATGGGTCTCTGAATAGAGTCCTAATTTATGGTGGAGCCTTGGGTGAAGATGGTAAAGCAGCAATTGGAGGATATGTCGACTCTGATTATGCAGGTTGTATGAATTCCAGAAAATTTATTTCTGGATATGTTTTCACTATGTTTGGCACATCAATTAGTTGGAAAGCAACACTTCAAAAGGTTGTTGCTCTATCAACCACTGAAGCAGAGTATATTGCATTAACTGAAGCTGTGAAAGAAGCATTGTGGCTTGAAGGTTTTGCGAAGGAGCTGAAACTTCAAGGTCGAGGTATCACTGTTAAATGTGATAGTCAAAGTGCAATACACTTGTCGAAGAATTCAGCCTATCATGAGCGAACTAAGCACATTTATGTGAGGCTGCATTTCGTCAGAGGAGTAATCGAGCGTGGAGAAGTCCAAGTGCTGAAGATTTTGACTGAAGACAATGCTGCTGATATGATCAGCAAGACATTACCGAGTTGCAAGTTTTTCCACTGTATGCAGTTGCTAAAGCTGCATGAAGAAAGCTAGTTTGTTCCCTTGATGTTGTAGAGTTAGATCCAAGGTGGAGATTTGTGAGATATTGGATCGAACTCTAGTATGGCCGAAGGGTAGCTTCTTGGTTCGACAGGGTTAAGCATGAAGTCGAAGGTTGTTCACATGCTTGTGTCGAAGATGCTAGGGTTGTTAGCATGTTAAATTAGGTTTTAGTGTTTAAACCCTAATTTGTTAAGTTAGCTTGTTTATTAAGTTGGCTTGTGTAATGGGCCTTGTGGAAAAAGCCCATTAGTTAGTATGTTAGGTTTTATTATAAATAGCATATTAGTCTCTCATCATTGCTAAGCTGCAAATCCTAATTTAGGGTGAGAGAGGTTATTTGTTATTCTTGTAAACTTTTAATCTTGTTTTAAGAGAAAGTAAAAGAATATCAGTTATAATCAATCTTGTGTTCCTCTTCTTCCTTGTTTTTTATTCATCCCTTATTTTATACTTTGTTCGTGGCATTGAATTCACAACAATTACTAACTATATTATATTTGTTTTAAGATTTTCCATTTTCTCTCCTGAAAGGTTATCCAATAATTTAAACTATTAAAAAAATAGGAATGAATTCTTATGATGGATAAGTTTTCTAATTTTTGTCCTAAATGTATTAAATGGACAAATATACAACACATTGATGATCCCAAGAAACATTTTATACTTATTTTAAAATTTAGGAAGTGTGTGTTTCAAACTATAAATTCTTATAAGCTAAGATAAAATATCTATAAGTAAAACGTGAAATTTATTAATTACAAGTGATACAAGCTTATTCTATTTGAAACATACAAATGGGAGAAAATATTGTTAAGGTTTTTAAACTTGTTTATGCTATGGTTATTTTTATTTTTCTATTTGTTGATGCAAAGGAACGTTATGGTAAGCCAAATCTTAAACCTTTCTAAATGTATTATATTTTCTACTATTTTAGTACATTAATTTGTTTATCTCTATTTTTATTACAGAAACCGATTATCCATGTACAAGACGTCAAGATTGTCCCAAAACTTTGTGTACGCTTGGTTATAGACGATGGTGTGAACATGGTTATTGTGCATGTATTTAACTGTTTTGGTATAGCATGATATTAGATATTATGTTGGCATTCAATGAATCACAAATAAAATGATCACAAATAAAATGAAATACAACATCAATGACTATTTTATCAGTTGTCTTCCTTTCTCTAAATTTTGAGATATTATCACTACCTTTTCAAATTTTCTTTTAAATTTCAATGCTTGATAGAATATTTTTTATGTTGAAGCTTTGTTGAAAAATAGTTGTAATTTATAATTTTTAATTTGTCAAGTGACAATAATTAAAAACTCAATTATATATTACATGTTTTGAAAATAAACAAAACAATAGTAGAGCGAAGAAAAAAAAAAAGAGAGTTCTATAACATGAGTTTTATTTATAGAAGATATGTAATGAATAAAAAATAATATGGAATTCACTCGTTTATGGACAACCACAATCATGTCATTTCTAATACACTTTTTTGGATGTCCATCAAGAATATGTCCTCATTAAAACCTTACTCGTATAAATTTTACTAGAAAAAGTTCTAGTGAAGGAAAAATAGTACAAATATTTTTGGTGGGGAACTGCCTCGATACTAATCAATACAAATTACTATAAATAAAGAAGAAAATTATTTGAAATGTTGGTTTATGATACACCTCGTTAAAACCTTGCTAAAAAAACTCAGTGGAAAAAAGATCTAATGAAGGAGAAAGAGTAAAATATCCTTTTTCGACAAAATATTTTGATTAGTTTCTTTTAGAATAGTCTTCCTCTATGCTCTTGTACTGGGGACAAATGTTTGACCATTTGCCTTGCACATTCATCCCTCGTTGTTTATCCAATCTTTTCAAGAAATTGTTGAACTTTATTCTAATATATAAGTTATAGCATATATAGACTTTCTTTAGTATCCATATCAGTTCAATCTTACTTATTTAGAGTATTGTACAAAAAGCTACATCTTTGTTCATCTTTTGTGATCTTCTATTTATAGAAACTTCAAAGGTTTGAAGAGAGCCAATGAGTTTATTAACCTTCAAGGTGCTTAAGTCTTGAGCTTCTTCAATAGTTGTTACCTTTATGTCAAACTTCTGAGACAAATATATGAGGATCTTTCTAAATAGCTTTGCTTCTGACATTTTATCTTCCAAGGAAAAATAATCATTGGATATATATCTCATTCTAATGTTGAAATCTGATATATTCCTCGTCTATCATTCTCATATTTTCAAACTCAATTGTGAGGAGTTGCAGCCTTAACATTCCAACTTTAGATTTGACTTCATGAGCAGTCTTAAGAATCTCCCAAGCTTATTTTACTTCAATACAAGTGTTGATTAGTCTGAACATATTCTTGTCCACACCATTGAATATGGCATTCAAGGTTTTGTCGTTTCCAAGAGCTTTATCATCTTAATCTTTGGACCAAAAAGCTTCCGAATTTAAGCTTGTTAAACCATCTTGGAAAGTGATCACAGGATGTTTCCAAGCTTTTATACCACAACCTTCCAAGTTTTGTTGTCAATAAATTTTAGAAAAGCAACCATCTTGGCTTTCTAATAATCATAATTTGTGTCATCCAACATAGGTGGCTTGTTGATTGAACCTCCATCCTTAGTGTTGTCCATGGAGCTCACCGAAACAGAATAGGGTGCAAGCTCTGATGTCAACTGAGTTTTTGTTCTTGGGGAGACAGGTGTTGGACACGATGTTGGGACAACATGTCCAACTTGTTCAACCAGTATGGCAGCATAATAACTTCAATAATAACACATTACATAAAGCAATAAAATAACACAAGAGATTGGTAATCTCGTTCGGTGAAACAACACTTATGCCTGGAGGGCACTCTACCCAAGAAAAGAAATTCATTACTTCGAATTAGTACAATTTGTTTATAGGAACATCAACCTCATGATGTTCAACGCCTCATCCTAGTTCTAGTGACTTTTTTATTTAGGACTCCCCCTAAATATGGGAGTCCCTCTTACTTTCTCTCAATCACTAATCTAAAATGATCAACTTAACCATTAACACAATGATTTTTGAATTTACAAATTAACTAAGACAAACCAACAACTATGTCAAGTTACTAAAGCAATAGTGTAGAGTACAACAAACAAGATTCAACACTAATTCTTATGATATGAGTGATAACATTAGCGTGAAATACAAGTAATAAAAGACTCAAAAATCCTAGCACAAAGAAATTAAACCTAGCGCACAAAATCTTGTTCCAAGCTTGAGAATTGAGTTTTCTTAAATAGAAATCCATTATACGCTTTTCTCCTTTATATCTATGAATTAAATTCTTTCAAAATAATAGAAGAATTTGTTGGATTTTATTTGCTCCATAAATATTTCAAACAAAAGATATGATTTGTTATATTTCAAATTGAAATTTAAATCAGATTTGATCTTCAAGAACTGTCAAGCAAATCATTGATAAAGAAACTGCAATAAATCTAATTGAATCTCAATCATAAATTTCGCTGCTAGTAACATCCACCATGACATCCAGACAAAGGGAAAATGTTGCACAACTCACATGTTGGAACATCGTGTTCAACATGCTATACCAGAACATCCAAATTAACTCTTTTCATAGATCTTCTTTATAGAGTGAATCTTGGATAAAATAAGTTTTGAACTAATACTACAATAACATTTGTATGTTGTTAGAGACCAAATGTTATAGCACACATGTTAGAACATCGTGATTCACATTGGTTCCTTCTACAACATAAACAATTTGAATATATTTCAAGTTGTTTTGCATAATAAAGACAATCCAAAAAAAACAATAATTAACTATGAGGATCAACCTATATCATTTTAAATCAAAGTTAATGGTCTCAACGTTATCGTCGTTGATGTCTAGGCTTCAATCAACTATATTCTTAAAAGACATATGTGGCACGGGCACCAGCTTACCATTGAAGTTTCAGTATTACATCCTTATGTGCTTTATCGAAATTTCTAACTCCATATTAGGGATTCATGAACATCTTGGCAGTCACTTACCTACTAAAGCTCCTATTGAAGATTTTGTTAATTGGACTCAAGATAACCAGCTCACTTACATTCCCAACACGGCATACTTTTATATTTCGTACAATTGAAGAAGGAAGTACAACCACACAGAAAATAGGCTTGATAGAGCTATTTTCAATCAACTTTGAACTACACTTGTAACTTTCTCTCTTGGTATATTTTGGTTAAAACCAGTCTTCTTTAGTTTATATGTTTCATATTCTTTTTGAATTTTTATCCTACAAATATTTAATTTCATGTATTTGATTAGCTTAAGTAATATGTTTTAATTGAGGTAATTGAACATAATCAACTAATTTTAAATTCATTTATGATGACAACATTAGTTTATAATTACGTATTAACGTAGACAAATTATTGATATTATAAAATTAATAATAATAATAATAATAATAACAACTAATAATATAATAATTAAAAAATTATATATATATATATATATATATATATATATATATATATATATATATATATATATATTTGTTGAATTCTTATCTATCTAACACAAAAAATTGGGTAGAGTTATCTTTAGTGTAAAATGCATTGTAAACAATCAAAAAATATAATATTTAATAATTAATTAAATATGATAAAATTAAATGATGCAATGTGATTGGTGGAATGTATACTATCCAACTTTTTGTGATGGGTGGAGAAGTTGTCCATTTTTTATTTATTTTTTATTTTCTCTCTGAAAGGTCACACAATAATTAAAACTGTTAAAAAATAGGAATGAATTCTGACGATGGATAAGTTTTCAAATTTTTGTCCTTATTAAATGTATTAAATGGACAAATATACAACACATCGATGTTCCTAAGAAGCATTTTATACTTATTTTAAAATTTAGGACGTGTGTTTTTAAAACTATAAATTCTTATAAACTAAGGTAAAATATCTACAAGTAAAACGTGTAGTTTATTAATTACAAGTGATACAAGCTTATTCTATTTGAAACACGCAAATGGGAGAAAATATTGTTAAGGTTTTCAAACTTTTTTATGCTATAATTATTTTTATTCTATTTACTGTTGCAAAGGAACGTTATGGTAAGGCAATTTTTAAACTTTTTAAAATTTATTCATATATTTTCTACTATTTTAGTACATTAATTTGTTTCTCTTGATTTTTATTACAGGGACAAATTTTCCCTGTATAAGACGTCAAGATTGTCCAAAAACTTTATGTATACTTGGTTATAGACGAAGTTGTGAACAAGGTTATTGTATGTGTATCCCATAATTAGTATCATACCCAAACCCAAAATGAACCCAATATTTCATGGGCTTTCAATTAGATATTATGTTCGCATCTAATAAATCAATCTTATTTAAATTTTATAGTTTATGAAACTTGTAGTGATTACTTTGTATGTTAAAATGATACAAATAAAATGAAATACAACATCAATGACTACTTTATCAATTGTCATCTTCTCTCTTAATTTGGAGATATCATCACAACCTTTTCAAATTTTCTTTATAATTTCAATGCTTAATAGAATTTTTGTATGTTTATGTTTTATTCAAAAATAGTTGTAATCTATAATTTTTTATTTGTCAATAGAAAATTATTGTGAATAGAAAATTAATATTAATATGGAATCTATTCATTTATGGACAACCACACTCATGTCATTTATAATACGCCTCCATTGATGTCCCTAAAAAAATATGTCTCATTAAAATCTTACTAATAAAAATTCACTGAAAAAAATTCTAGTGAAGGAAAAATAGTACATTATTTTTTGTGAGAGAACTGCCTCGATACTAATTAATAAAAATTATTACAAATAAAGAAGAAAATTATTTGAGATGTTTGTTTAGGATATGCCTCGTTAAAACCTTACTAAAAAAATACAATGGAAAAAAGATCCAACGAAGAAGAAAGAGTACAATATCTTTTGATTATTTCTTTAATGATTAAGACCAATCTTTCGTACTAGTTGGTTAAAAATTCTATTTGGTAGTAGCTTTGAGAAAAGGTCTAAATAATTATCACTTGAACAAAAATTTTAGATGCATTTAATAATATCTTCACCACTTTTCTAAAGATCGTGAGTGAAAATAAACTTTGAAGAATTATGTTTTGTTTGATCTCTTTTAAAATAATTATCTTTCAATTGAGCGATGCATGTAATATTATCTTCATATATGGTTGTTGTATATATTTTTCCAGAAGGCAAATCACAAGTCTTTTGTGTGCGTGTTGAATTAAAGATCTTAACCAAACACATTCTCGACTTGCCTCGTGTTGTGGTAAAAATTCCCTAATGATTAGATGAAGTTGTTATGGGTTATTTCACGGGTCTCCATGAAATAGTTGTACCAACATAAGTAAACAAATAAATTTTGTGTGATCTACTATTATGAGAGTCTAATAATTAACATGCCTCAGTATAACTTGTTATTTCTAATTTCGATATTTTGTAGTAAAACTAACTTTTGTCCGTTTACCCCTATAAGATAATAAAGTAGGGTTAAATATGTTTTTGGTCCCTATAAATATTTCAAAATTTTATTTTTAGTCCCTATAAAAAAAGACATATTTTAGTCCCTATAAAATTTTTATGCATTTAGTTTTAGTCCCTGCTATTTTCTAAAATTTTGAAAACTATTTAATTATCCTTAAACTTTAAAATTTTTGAATAATTTTTTTCCTACGTGTTTAGAATACTATAAATTTTTTTTTATCAAATTATAGAATTTTTTAAAATGGGAAGAATTAAATATGAATTTTTTAAATTTCAAAAGATAATGATAAAAGTAATGCAAATTTAGTCTTAGAAATCAAATTTTGAGTTCTTTTTTTTCTGAGGGACTCTTTATAGCATTCTAAACATGTCTGTAAAATAATCATTCGAAAATACACATCGGTTTAACATTAGAGACTAAAACTACATGCATAATAATTTTGTGAGGACCAAAACATGTCATTTTTGTAATAGGGACCAAAAACAAAATTTGGTAATTTATAGGGACCAAAAACATACTTAACCCTAAAGTATATTTTTGACTTCTTTCCATTGTCTTCGTGTAGGTGAAGAACTATATCTCGCTAATTGAATAATAGAAATTGAGATGTCGTAGTTTGTATAATTAGAAAGATAAATCAATGATTGAATAACACTGAGATATGATTCTTCAAAACTAATTAGTTTTTCATCCTCTTCTCGATGTCTAAAATATTATTATGCAAATCTAATTCTTGAATATTTTATTTTGACTTCACTAGCTAGTTCTTCACATAAGATTCTTACTAAATCCTTCTTGACATTTTCAGTTAAGTCCAATTCCTTAAGCTCATCTACGATCACGTCTCTGTTGTTCAAATCTTACTTGTTCACTGGGTCGATTAATTTGTATCCACCAGTCGAATGATATTCTATTAGGATCATTTGACTCGATTTATCATCAAGTTTCCTTCTCAACTGATTAGGCACATGTCTATATGATATTGATCTAAATATCTTAAAATGGCTTAAGCTAGGCTTGACACCAGACCAACATTCTTCTAGTATGATTCCTTCTATATTCTTAGTCGGACATCTGTTCAGAATGTATGTTACAGTCGAAACTACCTCACCTCATAACTATTTAGGTGGATGATTTCCTTTCAACATACTCCTCACCATATTCATGATAGTTCTATTATTCCTTTCAGCAGTTCCATTTTATTGAGGAGTGTAGGGTGGCACCACCTCACGCATAATCCATTCTTTCTCAAATAATTTAACTAAGTCTTTCGACACATATTCTCCACCACCATCAGTCCTTAGAGTCTTGATCTTTTGACCACTTTGTCTTTCGACCATAGATTTAAACATCGCCAATACCTAGATCATTTCACTTTTCTTCTTGATCAAGTAAATCCAATTTTTTTTGAATGAAATCATTTATGAATGTGACAAAGTATTAGTTACCTCCAATCGAATCCACATGGATATGTCCACACACGTCAGAATATATCACTTCAAGGATTGCCTTCGACTTGCTTCTTGCATCCTTTTTGATGTTGTTTTCTTGTGTTGCTTTTCCTGCACACATTCTTCTTCGTTTGGAATGTTGATTTATGAGAATCCTGAAATTGTATTTTCTCTTTTTCAGATTTATGATGCCAATGAAATTGAGATGACTAAATGAGTAGTGCCACAACCATTCATCTCTGCTAGCTACTGTTGTGAGACACTTTTGCCCCATCACATTTAGTTCAATCTTGAAGGTTCTGTTATGGGACATAGGAGAATTCAAGATTAGCTTTCCACCTTAGTTGAGACCTCTCATCATCTTATCCTCGATTTATAATTTGTAATTATTTTCGATCAATTGACATATGTAGGGTAAATTGCTTTTCATTCCAGGTATGTATAACACATTGGAAATTACTGATCTTTTTCCATCTTTTCTCATTATGAGAACATCACCAATACCTTCAGCTTCTAGAGTATTGTCATTTAAGATTTTCACCTCGTTCTTCATCAAGGGACTTATTTTGACAAACCAATCTTTCCTACCAGACATGTGTGATGAGAATCCAGAGTCCAAGTTCCATTGATTCTTGAATCTTTCTTCATATCTTGTTGTGACCATCTGCAACATCTCTTCTTCTTCTTCTTCTTCTTCTTCTTCTTCTTCTTCTTCTTCTTCTTCTTCTTCATGTTTTACAAGTCTTGCATCATTTTCTTGATTATTTCTTTTGTTTTCATAATAATCACTAGAATAGTGACCGTACTTCTAAAAATTGTACCACTGAATGTGACTCTTGTCAGGTTTTCTTCCACCACCTCATCCTCTAACCGCAACACCGCCTCTGTGGTTGCTTTTTATTTTGAGCGTCTTCTTTGATTCGATTAGTTTCCTTTTTGCTGGTTACTTCTACCAGTCTAATTATTGTAGACTCTTCTACCGTTGTTTCCGTTCCATCTTCCTTTTCTTTATTTTCTTTTGTTGATTGTGCTTCCAAAGCCACACCACTCTTAGACTTGCTTGCAACTCTTTCAGCCATTCTTTATTCATGAGATTCAAGCGTCCCTTGAAGCTCTTCCTTTGTCAAGGTTGACAAATATTTCAATTCTTCTATGACTAGTACCACGTGATCGAACTTTGGAGCTAGTGACCTCAAGATCTTTGGGACAACTAATCTTGATTTCAACACTTCTCCAAATATATTGATTTGATTCACCAGTTTTATACCCCTAATAAAGAAATCATATATGCTTTCACTCTATTGCATTTGAAACAATTTATACATTCTTTTGTGAGTTTGTAACCTCACCTCTTTCACCCTCTCAGTGCATCCATACGATTTCTCTAGGATTGCCCATGTTTATTTTATTGATTCTACATCATTAAGTTTTTCAAATTTATCTTCATCAACACATTAATTAATTATAAAGAGAGCTTTATGATTTTTCTTCTTTAATTCTTTATGTGAATACTTTTGTTCAATCATAGCATCTTCTCCAATTGGCATTAGTCCTTCCTTCACAAGATCTCAGAGATCTTAATAGTATAAAACAATCGTCATCTGCTTACACCAATTCTTGTAATTCTTAATGTTCCTAATTGGAAGACTTGATGAAAAATGCACATTCAGATGATTAATCGCGCTAAGCTTCCCAAGAATCACACATCCAGTGCTCTTGATACCAGATGTTGAAATAAAATCGTAATCTCTTGAGAAATCCTGAATCAATCTTGATGAACTACAATCAATCTTTCTGATTAATTAAGCCCCTTGTTCTTCCGTCTATACAATGATTATTAAAGAAGAGAGAGAATGTGAATTGGGAAAGAAAAGTGAAATTAGGACTTGAGAGAAAAAAATGAAGAAGAAGAAGAAGAATATTCTGCAGAATTTCTCTCTGCTTTTAAACTATAATTTTGTTCAGCTTTTTGTCACATTTTACAATGATAGGGTACGTGCCTGTTTATAACTAAGATTTCTTGCACACCAAACAATTTCTAACTAGCTAACTAACTCAGCTAAAACATACAAAAATGCTAAGTTTAAATTATGTCAAGGCTAGCTCTTTCGACAACTACATGCATTTCAACAACTACTTGTTGTATTCGATTCTCTCTCGAATACATCCCATACAGATTCAGTCGATTTCTTGCTTTGACACAAAGAAATATAGATTCAACAAATTTTAGCTGAACTAATATGTGTTAATTGAATTAAATGAGTATAATCAACTTATCTTGAATTCATTTTTGACGACAACATTAATTTATATTTACACATTGACGTAGACAAGTTGTGGATATTATAAAATTAATAATAATAATAATAATAATAATAATAATAATAACATTAATAATAATAATATTAATAATAACAAAAATAAATAATAATTACTAACTATATTATTTTTGTTTTATAATTTTCTATTTTCTCTCATGAAAGGTTATACTATAATTAAAACTGTTATAAAAATAGGAATGGATTCGGATGATGGATAAGTTTTCTAATTTATGTCTTTATTAAATGTATTAAATAGACAAATATAAAACACATTGATGTTCCTAAGAAACATTTTATATTAATTTAAAATTTTGGAGGGGTGTTTTTAAAACTTTAAAATCCTATACGTCAAGATAATATCTATGAGTAAAACATGAAGTTTATTAACTACAAATGATACAAGCTAACTCTATTTGAAACATACAAATGGGAAAGAATATCGTTAAGGTTTTCAAAATTGTTTATGTTATGATAATTTTTTATTTTTCTACTTCTTGATACAAAGGAAGGTTACAGTAAGCAATTTTCTAAACCTTTTTAAATTTATTCATTTATTTTCTTTTAATTTAGTATATTAATCTTTCTCTCCCAATTTTCATTACAGTTACAGATGTTCCATGTAAAGTACGTAGAGATTGTCCTAAGACTTTGTGTACTCTTGGTTTTAGAAGAAGTTGTAATGAAGGTTTTTGTATATGTTATTAATTTCTTTGATATATCATGATATTAGAATCAGACACAAATGAATACAGTAAGACTTCGATATAGTATTTCAAAGGCTTTCAATTGGATATTATGTTAGCATCCAATGATTCAATTTCTTATTTAAGTTTTATAATTTTATGAAACTTGTAGTAACTACTTTATACGTTAAAATAATACAAATAAAATGAAATACAACCTCAATGACTATTTTATCAATTGTCTTCTTTTCCCTTAATTTTGAGATATTATTGCAACCTTTTCAAATTTTCTTTAAAATTTTAATGCTTAATAAAATATTGTTTATGTTTAAGCTTTGTTGAAAAATAGTTGTAATCTATAATTTTTTTATTTGTCAAGTGACAATAATTAAAACTCAATTACATATTGGGTGTTATGAAAATAAACAAAACAATAGAAAAGAGAGAGAAAAAAAAGGAGAGTCCTATATTGTGAATTTTATTTATAAGATATATGATGAGTAGCAAATTAATATAGTATCTACTTAATTATGGACAACCACAATGACGTCATTTATAATACACCTTCTTATATGTCCATCAAAAATATGTGTCATTAAAATCTTATTAGTAAAAATTCAAGAGAAAAATTCTAGTGAAAAAAAAAAAAAGAGTACAACAACTTTTGTAAGAGAACTGTCTCGATACTAATCAATACAAATTATTACAAATAAAGAAGAAAATTATTTGGGATGTTTGTTTATGATATGTCTCGTTAAAACCTTACAAGAAAAAACTCAATGGAAAAAAAATTAGTGAAGGAGAAAGAGCACAATGCAATATTCTTTACGATAAATTCATTTCTCCTCCTTAGTGTAACATCCCGATTTTTCTATTTATTTATTTAAAAAGATATTTTATTATTAGTATAATTATTTAATTATTCTTTGGTGTTATAATTATTTAATTGTGTTATCATGCTAATTGGGTTAATTTAACTATTAGTAAAATAATGAGATAATAGCTATTGGGCCTAATAATTGATTATAGAAATAATAAGGAATGAATGTGTTACTAAGCCCATCTAATTAGAGAAAATAGTGAGAGGAGTTAGTTTTAGCCTCATAACACATTCATTTGGTAAAGAGAAAGAGAGAGCTCAAGAGAAGAGAAAGAGGAGGAAAAGGGAGAAAGTGAAGGGAACTAGAAGAAGAAGGAAATTTAACCTAAGGTAAGGGGGAGAATCGTTATTATTATGAGTATGGTATAAAGTGCTATGGATAGTAGTATGCTTAGGTTTTCATCTCTTAATTTATCATAATTCATATGTTAGGGTTTGTGTAAATCTATGAGATTTTAAGGACTAACCATGTTTTATGTTGTTATGATGATAACCCATGAATAGAAACATGATTAGGATCCTTGCATGATGGCTATGCTATCTATTGTTGGATTCATATGACATTTAATGAGATGATAATGTTATTATGATTTTGGTAGATGATTATAGTATGGGATATGATCATTGAAATACTTGAGAAATTATTCTTCCATTGCGATATGCATATTGATGAAACATGAAGTTTTTAAATGGGGTTATAAATATTATCAGGTGCGTGTTTGTATGTTTTATTTTGGTTTTCATTGTTATGGAAACAACATGTGACGCCTTTTTATTATATGCATGTTATCTTACTCCGAGAATGTATGTTATTATTCGGGGTTAGAAAAAGAGTCTTACACTTAGCATGAGCAATCATTTCTTTGATGATTAAGACCAATATTTTGTACTAGTTGGTTAAAAGTTTTATTTGGTAGTGGCTTTGAGAAAAGGTCTAAAAATTTATGACTTGAACAAATTTTTTGGATGCTTATATCACCACTTTTCTAAAGATCTTGAGTGAAAATAAACTTTGAAGAATCATGCTTTGTTATATCACTTTTAAGTAACCATCTTTAAATTGAACTATGCATGCATTATTATCTTCATATATGGTTGATGTATATATGTTTCCAGAAGGAAAACCACAAGTCTTTTGTTTGTGTTGAATTAGGAATCTTAACCAAACACATTCTCGACTTTCTTCATGTAGTGGTAAAAATTTCTTCATGATTAGATGAAGTTGTTGTTATGGTTTAATATGTTTCACGGGTCTCCATTAAGTAGTTGTACCAACATAAGTAAACAAATAATTTGTTTGTAATTTACCATTATGAGAGTCTAACAGCTAACGTGCATCAGCATAACCTGTTAATTCTAATTTAAATAATTTGGAATAAAAAACTCCTACCTAAGATAACAAAGTATATGTTTGACTTCGTTCCATTGTCTTCATATAGGTGAAGAACTATATCAAGGTTTTGTATAATTACACTGAGATATGATACTTCAACACCAATTATTTTTTCATCGTCTTCGCAAGGTCTAAAAGAATCTTATGCACATCTAATGATCTAACATCGTCTGGGTACACAACAAACGAGATTTATCTAGATACGAATGTTTTAACACCTTTTATATATAATGTTCTTAATGTAGAAACATTCTAGTGTCCAAATTCTCATGAAAAAAGAAATAGGAAATCAAGAGCTTTAAATGGAGTGCCCTTTTTGTGTTCACTTATGACCATCATATTCTACTGAGAATCTCAACTCAACGTCTAATTGATTTCAATGAATGCACTGTGTATGTTGAAAAAAAGAGCCTAAAGGTGTCCCCGACATTTTAGAGGTCCATGGAAAAAAGAGAAAGGAACCCCTAACAAAAATTGATTTTTTACTCGTCTCCAAAATAAAGAAGAATAATATATAAATCGGCTTTTTACTTGCCTCCAAATAGATCTAATACACATATTTTTCTTATTGGTAAAAAATTTATTTCTATAATCAGAAAAATAATAAATCAAAATACATATAATAATTAATTTGATTTCATCATAAAAATTTGATAATAAATAAATTAATTGTATGATAAATTTTTAAATATTCAATCATAATATATAAATAATCTAAAATTTTTTCTAAAATAAATTAAGAAAAATAATTATCAAGAATAAAATTTGATTTAAAATGTCATTATAAAATTTAATTGATTGCATTTAAATTATTTTATTATTAAAATTTGTGAAATGCAAATTGTTACTATAGTTATATAAGAAATTTATTGAGAAATGTTGTTATCTTTTATTTACTGAAGTGAGTGCCTTTTTAAATACCGAAGTGAGTGCATTTCTAAATGAAGTAACCGAAGTCATTCAACTCTCAAAGACAAATAGAGAACCACTGAGCTACAGACATTTAATTGTTGATTAATTTCGCTAATACATATATATTATTTTATCAGTATTATTTTTTAATGTTGTTATCTTTTATTTACTTACTGAAGTGAGTGCGTTTTTAAATACCAAAGTGAGTGCATTTCTAAATGAAGTAACCGAAGTCATTCAACTCTCAAAGACAAATAGAGAACCACTGAGCTACAGACATTTAATTGTTGATTAATTTCGCTAATACATATATATTATTTTATCAGTATTATTTTTTAATCATAACTCTCAAATTGAAACCCTCATATTTTTGAGACCCTGAGCTTTAGGCCTGCTTGTCCGGGTTTAGGGCCGGCCTTGAAAGATGTATATATAATGACACTGATTACAACAAATATAATTTAAAAAAATCCTACGATACACATATTTGTCATATGGACAAAGTAAAACTTGTATCAGTTTACTCCTTTTTATTTATTTAGAATTTGATGCCAGAGGCGTGACAGGTCATAAATTGCATTCAATTAAACATCTTTCTAATTAAAACCAAAATCTATTATTTGCATTACTATAATAAATAATTTAATATATGAAGAAGAAGAATGAAGTTTCTAAGATCAAGCCAAAATTCAGCGGAACAAACACTAGTAGATAGAGTTTAAATTATCCTCACAACTACAGATACACGCATTACGTGTAACTATGGGTGACAAAACGGGCCGCCCGCCCCGCCTTATGCCCGCCAAAAAATGAGCGGGACGGGCATGCCCGTCAAGTAAAATGGACATCAAAATCATGTCCGCCCCGCCAAGATGGCGGGTTGGCGGACGGCGGGCTTACCCGCTTATTTTTATTTATATTTTTTAATAGAATAATATGTTTTTTTTTACCTTTTAATTAAATTTTTCACTTATTTTTTAAAACTATTTTTTATAAAAGTAATTTTTTAACAAATTTACTCTAAAAAATATTACATATATTTATAAATAAATGTATAAATAAACATCAAGAATTGCAATTACTAGAATTAACTAAAAAAAGAGTGAGTTTTGGAGGAGGAGCGGGTTTTGGCGAGCGGCGGGCTTTGGCGGGGCGGGTATGGCGGGATCTTAGGGTCAAAAATTGGGGTGCAACACCTGTCTGATACTCTTTTTGATATTTCTGAGCTTGATGTATGTGATCATTGATGTTGCGTGCTCTTTCTGAGTAAGCTTGTTTTCCATCGTTGCTTCTTTGCTTTTGACTTTGCTGATCTTGCCTTGTTTGACGTATTCTTAATCAGAACATCTGATGAATGATGTTTAGCTTCTTCAATCTTCTGGATGTTTGATTCTTCTTTCATATCTGAGCCAATTTTTGATGTAGTCTTTATATTATACTTCTGATGAATCTTGTAGAAGGTTTATAACATAATATCTGCACACTAAATGAAACCATTAGTAATAAAATTGTTACTCACAAAATATATGTTCGTTATCATCAAAACCAGATTCTGAACATAGATTATCAATGTTGTTCCAACATAAGTTTCATCAAAATCAATCTTAGGTCTTTGTGAAAATCATTGAGCAACAATCAAGCTTTATACCATTCTTTTTTCCCCGAAAAAATCATTTGTATATCCAGATGGTGTCACACCTTGAGGTGTTCAGACTACATGTCCAAAAGTGAATTGCTTATGAAATGATTTTAGTTCTTATTCAATTGAATGTGTTCATTTTGGCCAATTCTCATTTTGTCTACAATTTTTGATAGACTTTGATTCATTATCTTCATTATCATTTATCATATTTAGTGCTATATTTTATACAAAAATATTGATAATATTGACTTTATTTTGATTCCACCATATTCCATTCATGACATAATTTGTATAAATCTCTTTATTTTTCTCAAATTTCAGGTACATGGGTAGTTTTTCTAGAACTAAAAGTAAATAATGTCAAAGTACTCTTAGAGTTCTTACATCACTCATTTGAGCCGTCTTTTCTTGGTAGCGGAATTTTAACATTAGAACTAACATTTCAACCACACTTTAGGCATTGTTACAACTCCTTTGTAATATTAGATTGTCAAATAGGAGATTCCACTTTGAGTAAAGTATTAGCAACTGATAATTTGCTTCATAAACTATGCAAATGAATAATATTTTGAACGTTTGATTCATATAGATTTCTATGAGGATCAAGATAACAACTTATTTTAAATAGTTCATTCAAACTTTTGATTCACTTTTCTAGCCGCTTATTCTCTCCCACTAACATTAGAAAAGTTAATTTCTCAATTAATAATCAGCCTACCTGGATGCAATCAAGTATTCAATTGTTGAATCAAGATATATCCTCAAATATGAGATTCATATAAAAAAAATATTTTCCTCAATATTCTTACAAGACTGGTCTTAGTGTACTATATTGGAGCAATTGTATTATACGCAACACATTCAAAAGATTACTTAGATAAGAAGTGTAGTTATTAACCTAAAATAATTTGTAAGTTAAGGGAAGAATTAACATATAATAACTTGTTATTTTATTAAGAATAAATATCTGAATATTTATGGTTGTGTGTTTCCTATGTATAATTTATAATTTATGATCTCATAAGTATCACGCATGCAACTAACTTTAGACGTCTAAAGAATAGATCTTCAGACCTATTTTTTTATGAACATACGTAAAAGATGTTCAATATGAATTTTAATAATACATGTGATAGTTATACAAAAACTTTCTAAAAATTTAGAAAAATAGATTTTAGTCTAATTAAATGAGAAAATAATTTCACAAACAATTAATGAGTAGACATAAACATATGCATGATCTTTTAGTAAATACAACAGTTAATTTCACAAACAATTTAAAATATTTAAATAGTCCACATAATTGGTATATTGATTCACAAATATTACCTTGTATATGTATGTTATATAAAACAACTTAATTTCTCTATTTTTTTAAAACTTTCTTTAGGAACACACAAAACTCATTAGATTGAAGGAACTTCTGGTTCTTTAACACTCATTTTTTCATCATAATACATCCATCGGAGATGACCCCACCGATTTTGTCAACAAAAAACTTTAGTGTGATTTGTAAACTTTTGTTGTACAGTGACAAATGCTTCAGTTGTACTAATATAAGTGAAATATAGGTCAGAGGTGAAAACTAGTAGCATTTCCATTACATAATATTTTTGTCCAAATTATATTATGTAATACAAAACTATTCAAGATCTTCATCTTCTCTAATTTCAATATGGTATCCCTTTCGATGAATATCTTTAAAACTTAATATCTATGGTACATGCAATCAAACGAATCTGGGGTTTTCCTCACGGTCAGTTTCAAATACACGACAAGGGCAATATAACCATTGGTAGTCCCATAGATAGCCAATGAGATAGCTACATGAACACAAACAACACACAAGTATGTAGATCCATACTCGTGTATGCGGAATCCAGAAGCACATTAATGCCCCATACATAAGCCACACAATCACACCCTTGATGAGTATCCAAGTGCATTGCGTCAAGAGGCTTGCACAAGCACACCACACGATGAATCAGATAGATCCTATGTGAAAATTTATCCTTAACGAGTTAACGAAGTGATCTTGCCTATGTGGCACCGCTACCCCATCATTCATCTACGCGCATGTGTGAATAGAGAGTACAAATACGCCATCATGACTACACAAGCCCACAAGACAAAAGCCTAGAGGCACCACTAGAGGTGAGTTAATCCGAAGTGATGTAGCCTATGTGGCATCACTTTCCCACCATAGCAAGCACGCCGATGTGAACAACAAGTGGGGAAACACCCTATAAGACCCCCACGAGCACATCGCAATGGTAGCTCAGGTGTGCACAACATACCGATAACGCTGACGTGAACAGCAAGTGGGAAACACCCTTTAAGATCCTCACAAGCACATCGCTACAGTATGATTCTGTTGATCACAAAGCCAGGGAAGACCCGTTGATCACAAAGCTAGGGTCATACATGATTTACACATAGTAGTCGGGCCTGCTTTGATTCAAGCATACATCAATCACCTTATCAAGCCACACAGGCACACACTTCCGAATGTTCAACCGGAATAACAGAAAGCATAATATGATCATAATACATCATTTAACATAATGCACCCATCAATAATCCACATATTGACCAATAACACATCAATGATCATATACAATATAATATGTTCAAACACAATATAAACAAGTCTCACACGACTAAGGAGGCATTCAATTACTCATTCAAAACGAAAATGCTCTCGGGGAATAGTTACACAAAACTCCATTCACAACATTTGTCTGAATGTGCGTCAGATATATCGAAAAATGATATTTTAACATCGGAGATGATTTTATAAGATAGCATGTCTTATTAGCTTTCCAACTGTATAAAGTTGGAGTCTAGAGTTACGAATTTCTGAAGTTTTGAAAAACTGCCCAAATAGTAATGTAACCGATTACATGACCCCAAAAGTGTGTTTTTCACACATGTAACCGGTTACATGACTGACAGACCCAAAAATTCTGCATTTTAAAGGTACTATCTCCAATCCAACTTCAATTTAAACCAACCCAACATACCACAACATTTTAAGTCACACTAGTAGAAAAACACTTGTTAAGTCGGTTAAAAATGACTTGATAAGACGGTTTCGAGCCTGACCTAAGAATTGCCGACATAAGAAGTTTTGACTTCTTAAGTCAGATTTGGAACTGACTTAAAAAATGTCATTAGGTCGGCTAAATATTATCCAACTTAATAAGTCTAAGCTTTCATAAAGCTCTAATGCTATTTGTACCTGACTTAAGAAGTTTCTTCCTTAAATCGGATATATTTAACCGACCTAAAATCTTAAACTTTTTTTGGATGGCACACACGCGCGCATATATATATATATATATATATATATATATATATATATATATATATATATATATATAGAGTGTATACAGTGAGAACTGATATCTTTTGTGAGAAACGAGAACTATCGATATCATTTGATTTGATTAATGCTCAAGATTTAATAATTCCATATAAAAAACACTCTATAGAATCTTTTTCTATTATTGTTAATATTTAAAATTTTCATAAAAATTGAATCTTACCAAAAATATTATTCTATATGCTATTTAATTTTATAGTACATTTTATTTTCAAACTCTCTTGATTCTTTAAATTTGTTAAAAAAAATCATCTTCTATATTTTTTTATTGTTAGGGAGTTTTGATATTATTTATTATTATTAAAATAGCCATTACTATAAAATAGACATGTCTAAGGTGTAGAAATTTATTTAATTTTTGTTGACTAAGAATTTTATTTATCTCTCACCTATATATTCATTTATTAAAAATGTTGAGGAATTTGAAATTATAACCTATATTTTACTTTGGATGATTTATTTATTTACTAGTTAGAAAATTATTATTTTAGCAAGTTCTACTAAATAAAAAAAAACATTATTGAGTTATCATCTATATTTTTATATTATTAAAAATATTTCTATTATAAGAAAAAATATTTTCATTTAATTTATACGTTGTGTTTCATTAAAAATATTAAAAAAAATATAAGTATTACCAATATTTTAATTTGGTTGATTTATTTATTTGCGTGGTTGAAAATTTTTATTTTTACAAATTTTACCATTGTGATTATTTTAATAATTTATATTATTATTATAAATATTTTAATAATCATGTCCCCTCTTAACTATTTTTCAATATGTTACTTAATATGCTACTTGCAAGAATGATAACTTCATATCCAAAAAAACTAAATAAATAATAAGATTAAAATTTCTAGTTTGCCAATATCAAAAATTAAATATTAAAATTTCATACAAGTATATTTTAGTAAAATAGATAATATTAAAATTCCATAATAATAAAAAAAATACGATTTATTTTGCAATAGATATAAAGGATCAAGAGAGTTAAAAAAATTGTAGGTGATATCATGGAAAAATAAAATTTTATATATTGATGATAAAATCAAAAAGCATATTGAAAAATATTTTTAGTAAGATTATATTTTTATGAAAATATTAAACATAATAGAAAAGATTCAGTAAAGTACTCTTAACTTGGAATTATTAAATCTTAAGCGTTAATAAAATCTGATAGTTGATATTAATAGTTCTCGTTTCTCTTAAAAAATGTCAGTTCTCACCGAATACGCATATATATATATATATATATATATATATATATATATATATATATATATATATATATATATATATATATATATATATATATATATATATAAACTAACAGCAACAACAAACAAAATAATAAAGAGACTTCAAAATAAAATCTTAAAAGTAAAAATATTGTCATATCAAATCAAAACGTCAGTGTAATATTCAAAATAGGTACATTTCCACTGCACTGCACTAATGGGTAAGTTCAATTGCACTAAAATATAAACTAAATAGAGATAACACTAGTCTTATAAAAAAGAATAACTACTTAGGTGAAACATCAGTTGTGTTTCCTGTAGTATCAAAAAAATCCCACCAATAAAGTTGTTAGAAATAACAAGGGCACCTGGTGGGATCATTTCTTTGATGGAAGCTTCGGTGGAGATGGTAACACATGTGGCATAATCAGGTTTGGCAGTTCCCCTCCATCAATCCAGGAATCGTGTTGAATTACATGCGGACTTCCTTAACCATCTTCAATGCTACACTTCCAACACTCTTCATGGTCATGGCATAAAACCAATAAGGGAGCATGGTGCCCACAAGTAGGCCAATGAAAATATTGGGAGTGAGGACATCGATTGTTGTAATACCACGGCTCATAAAGGCACCAAAAAAGGCTAGAGACACAAGGACGATAGAACCAATAGCAAATCCCTACAACATATTAATATCATACATTAGGAACTTTAACAAAATAGATTGAACTAGGTGAAAAGAAAAGAAAAATAGAGGAAATACAAACGTCTACATGAAAATATGACATGAGAGATTATCCTAGATAAACCAACATCTAGAGTATATGGATATTAAATACTCAGCATCATTAGTACTTTAGGATACTGGTGCAAAAAATAATGACAAGTAAAAAAAATTTAGTAGGAAAAGAAGGACTCAAAAGTGTTTCACCTATTACCTTGTCATTTGAAAAAAAGAAATAGAATAGTACACCAATCATATGATATTAGCTGCAACCACTCTGAGATGCTTAAATTCCTTTAACTATTATCCATTTTAAATAATCACGCTCTCATTTCCAAGAGGTTAACAAAGGAATGTGAAAATCTATATATTAAAGAAATAATCTGAAAGGACTTTAATGGAATTGGAAGTGAAACACAACTATATATTATATAAATATTAAAATATTATATAGTACATAAGTAAAATATCTTTTGGATTGAAGAATGACAACAGAGCATACAGATTCAAACAAATTTTATATAAATCAGCTTCTTTTCCAAGTTAGATTATCTCTCTTTCTTATCATATTTCAGACCCAAAATTAGTGATTAAGTCTCCCTATATTTGCTTCCCATCAAACACAATACCAAACACAATACGAATATAAAGTAGCTAGAGATGGCAGAATGAATAGATTGGATGGATATGTATTGTATTGTTAATGAATGGATCAAAACAATCTATTAATCCATTTATAATCCACTAACATTACCTTTAAAAAATTCAATCCAATCCATCCATTAAGAATATAATCCATCTAATCCATTCATTAACAACTTTTTAATGGATGGATATCCATCCATCCATAAAATTAATTTAAATTTTTTTATTTTATAAAAAATATTATTTTTTGTAGTATTTTTAAAAATAAATTGTATAATAAATTTTTTTTAAATAACTTAATTCTCTGTTTTAAAAAAAAAACATTAATAGTTGTTCCATCTAAATTGTCCTTTTATTAAAAAAAAAAATGTAATCACACATAATTATATGTATTAAAACATTATATGTATTGTAACCACCCATTTATAATCAATGAGTTACAACTAGCGTGTGTTATATTGCATCTTTCTGCTACTTTTACTTTTCGCTATACATTTATATATAAAGTAATTAAAATTCAAAATGTGTTTTTCATTTTATTTTTATGTTTTCCGTTATAGAATTACCACGTAGACAAATTGATACAAAACCTGTACTAATAAAGTTAATTGTATAAATGAAATAGAGATTAGAGATTGAATTTAGAATAATATGACTTTTTAAAAATAAAATAAAAGATAAATTTTAAATATTCTATTATAAAATTTTAAATATAAAATAAAATAATTCCTTGAATTTTTGGAATATATTAGATGGATTAGATCCATCCATGACTTTAAATGGATGGATTGAGTCTAATCCATTGACTAACATTTTATATAATGGGTGGATTTGATAAATTATTTAGTGGATGGATTGGATGTATAATTCCTTAATGGATCCAATTGCCACCCCTAATATAAAGTGAATATGTAATGGATTAAATATACAAAACCCCATGTAATATAAGCGAAATTCGCTTTTCCCCCTGTAATTTTTTTTTCAAAAACCCCTATGAAATATAAAAATACTATATGTCTTTTGCCCCCTAAGTATAAAGTTTCCCCCCAAATTTGGTGTTAAATTTTCACGCTTAGGGTGGTAATTCAAACAAAAAAATATTACAGGGGAAAACTAAAAAATATATATTATCAGGGAGGAAACTAAAAAATATATATTATTAGGGGGTAAAGCGAATTTCGCTTATATTACAGGGGTGAAAAGTAGTATTTAACTCATCTGTAATTTATCACAAACTATGAAACCCTAAATTTAGTGACCATCATTTCCCTTAAGAAAATTTGCTTATGATACATAACGAAATAAGGAAGTAAAATACACAATTTCTTCGTCAATTTTGTATTGCCCTAATATTAGAAGAGAAAAAATATTGGGGAGAGAAACCCTAAAGTTAAATTAGAGAAGAGTGGGAGAGGGAGATAGATAAGGAGAAAGCTTTCCATACCGTTGAAGGAGATATTTAATTACAGTGCGGAAGGTGGACGGAGGGGGCGATTTCGATGAAATACGCAGAAGGTAAACAAATGGGAGGGGCGAGAACATAAGAAACACACGAGCAACCACGAGCAACCAAATATTTGTATGACAAGAGTTTGACTAAGAGATTTCTGGATTCCCCCAGAAGTGTTTGAAGAATAGATTTGCGGTGAAGAATAGATTTGCGGTGAAGAAGGAGTTGCTATGAGAGAAGGGTTTTGCGTAAAAAATATTTTGAGAAGAAAGGTTTGTATTTTTCGGATGTGTATTTGAAGAAAGGATGTGTATTTTTCGGATATTGATGATTTAATTATTTATTGTATTTTTGATAAATTAAATTTAATATAAAGTTGTTTTTTTAAAGGTGCAGGGGGGTGACATCTGACTTAATAAATAGACTTCTTAAGTCTGTTAGTAACACAAATGAGTTAAGAAATTTAATGAGAATTATATTTTCTTTATTTAATATTTGTTAAGTCAGTTTTATATTCACCCGACCTAACAAGTTACAACTAATTACGTAATTGCCACCACGTCACTTCTTAAGTCAAGTGACAAGTGAACTGACTTAAGAACTTCTACTAAAAAGGTATTTTTGTATGTTTATACATACACATAGTAGAATTTGACATGAATGAACATAGATTATCAACATGCAACCAGAATTTCTCATCAAAATCCCATAAACCTCAATTTCATACATTTTCCCAAAATCCTAAGTCTCTAACTATGGAACTCACCTTGCATCAATAGAGGTTTAATTGATAGCCATGCTACAATTGAGCTTTCCATCTTGATCAATATTTCACTTCCATCACCAAGATTCCATAGCCACTATTTCACATAATTAAGCAAGAATTTTCAATCTCCAAACTCATTTTTCTCCATCAATAAAGTAGCTATGAGTACGAAATCATATATCAATTCGAACGGAATTTCATATAGATTCCATAACTTTAAGAATTACCTGAATCGGAGCTACGAGTAAAAAGTTATGGCTTGATGAATCAAGGCTGCTCCAAGAATACGAAAATGGAGATGATGACATGAGTTATTTCTTCCATCTCTTTGCTTCTATGCCTCTCCTTTTCCCCAATTCTGATTTTTTTTATGTCTCTCCACCAAACAAGGCCTTAAGATTACATGCAACATGTCTTATATCCAAAAATGCCCTTCAACTAAGTCATAATCACCAAAGTGCCATTTAGTTCTGTTCCAACTAATTATCCCTTTTCATTCCTCTACTAATTCCAAAATTGTCATTTTGTCCATAGTGTAGATATTTATCTTATAATCATTTCATATCCTTGTTTAGAGAAAATAGGGATATTAGAAAACAAGTAACATGGACACTTCATTATCATTGAAAATTTAAAATTCAAAACATGTATTTAAAAGTTATTATAATAACAAATCTTTTAATAAGTTTATCATAGTAGTAAGGAAGGTGTCGTAAACATCATCAATAACATACATAAAATTTTAATAAATTTAAATGACATGTTATATCAATTATATTAGAAATATGTGTATCTTTGTTAAAATATTTTGATAACATTGCTCTAAAACATAAATAAAATGAAGAACAACATATAATCATTGAATCGTGGTTATGATTCAACTATTACTGCAACATGATAAATAACTAATATATTCGTACATATATGCTATATATAATGGGATAACTAGACAGTGTTATATGTAAGAAGAAGATTTGGTTATGCATCTAGTTTTTAGTTTTGATGATAACAATATATTGTTTTTTAGTGAACAATTTCATACCCTGATGATTTTGTCTAGTGTGTAGCTGAATGCTAACAGGTTCTAACTCTAAAGAAGTAACGTGTGATATCATCAGTTTCAGAACTAAGTACACTCTAACTCTGAAGAGATAACAAAGTGCGCTTTACAAAGAAAACTCATCAAATGCTTTTAGGGTTTAGGGTTCTTGAATGCTTTTTGACAATGCTTTTGAAAGAATGCTCATCAAATGGTTTCTGACTCTGGCTGTAATAAAGGAGTTTCTCAAGATTTTCAAGTTATGAAGATTCTGAAGACCAAGTTTTGAAGTCTCTGAAGACAAGGTTTTGAAGAAAATTCTAAAGACAAAGTTCTAAATATTTTAGCTTTGATCCTTCTAAACATGCTTTATCAACACACATTCTAAAGCCTCTGAAGATTAGAAGATAAGATCAAAAAGGATTTACGTGAGAAAATAGTACGTGGTACAAGATCAAATATTCCTTCCACTACACTGATTATGTGGAGAAAGGAGAATATTATTGTACAATTTTGCCTCCCACTTTCTTTTAACCTTTATGCAAGGATACCACTGGGAAATTATGAAATTCCATTTTCACCCTTCAACAAATATTTCTATGCCTTTATAATGTAGACTTGGAAGAATGGAAAAAACAACTTTTGAGGAACTTTTTCTCAAACGAAAAACACTAAAACTCTGTGTAATAGACAAGCATAAATCAAGGAACTTTTGTTCATAAAACTGCTTTAAAACACTTTTGTGTTGATCATTGTATTTCATTTGTATAATCAACTATGTAGAAGCATATTTGTAAACACACCTTTGTATCTTAACTTTTGAGTTGATTCTGCTCCTTGAGAAACTAAGTATAATCAGAATTCTTAAGAAGACATTGACAATAGGTCTTTGTGTTTGTAGTCAGTTTAGTTATAGTGGATTAAGTCCTTGCGAGAAGGCAAAATCACCTTGGCGGATGGACTGGAGGTAGCTGCATTAACACATAACTAGGATAAAATATTGTTTTCATTCTTTTTATTCTAAGTTATTTGTTTGTTTGTCTTTGTTGGTAAAAAATTTCATTATTGAAACCCAATTCAAACCCCCATTTTCTTGTGATTCTTTAACCTTCAATTGGCATCAGAGCTTAGATTTTGGCATTGATGGTTTATCAAACGCTTCACTTTGTCAGATAAAGATCCAGAAATTTTTGTTGAAACACAATGGAAGGAGTCAACCCACCAGCTACACCCATTGTTAATGAAATAGATCATTATAGTGCCAAACCTCCAGTTTTTGATGGAGGATAAGTTAGATTATTGGGAAAACATAATGGAATTTTTCTTTTTTGGCCATGATGTAGATCATTGAGATATGGTAGTTGATGGCTACATTTATCTTGTTGATGTTAGTGGTAACAAAATAGAAAGAAGAGTGATGACTGAGCAAAAAAAGAAAGACTACAAGAATCATCACAAATCTAAAACTATTCTTTTGAATGCTATTTCATACACTGAGTATGAAAATATTAAAAAAATATATATATCTAAGTCCATATTTGATTCATTAAGAATAACTCATGAAGGAAATACTCAAGTGAAAGAAACTAAGGCGCTTTCCTTGATACAGAAGTATGAAGCCTTCAAAATGGAGGATGATAAAACAGTTGAGAACATGTTCTCAAGGTTTTACACTTTAGTTGTAGAACTGAAGGTTCTAAACAAAGGTTACTCTACTAGAGATCACGTTAAGAAGATTATTAGAAGCTTATCCAAGAGATGGAGGCCTATGGTAACTGCGCTAAAACTGTCTAAGGATCTGAACAACACTACTCTTGAGGAACTTGTTAGTTTTTAAAGAAGTTGTGAGATAGAACTTTAAGAAGATGATCCTCGGAGAAAATGAAAATACGTGGCTCTAAAATCTATGGGAAAGACTAAAAAGACTAAATCATTTCAATCTAAAGAGGAAGAAGAATCTGAAGAAGATTATGAAGAAGAAGAAGAAGAAGAATATGAGTTGTCTCTTCCCTCCAGAAAGGTTAACTAACTCTAGAAGAAAAGACAAGGCAAGTCCAGAGAATCAAGAAGGATACATGGTCACTTCGAATCTACTTTTGGACAGAAGAAATTTGGTGCTAGCAAAGATATCACATACTTTGAATGCAAGGAGCCAGACCACTACAAAAAAGAATATCCAAAGCTCAGAAAAACCCAAGAAGAAAGTATTTAGAAGGAAGAAGAAAGGACTGATGACTACCTAAGATGATTATGATTCTTCAGAAAGATGACTATGAGGAAAAGCAATCAAATGTGATGCTGATGGCAAGCATAAAGGCAATTGATGAAAAGACTGCACAAAAATTAAAATATGAGTTACACTTTAAAGCGGTATTTTTCTGACCTATCTCGTTCTCAATTAGAATTACGCTTATCTAAAATTCTAGAGTAATAATGTTGTCATGCATGGATAAACATCCTAAGGTCTAGATGATTTACCTTAAACAAGGTAGAATCATATCGTAAGGGAACATTTAATCACAAGCAAGAAAGAAGTAAACACTTCAAAAATAAGAGATAAACATCTCAAGCAAAACAATTACTTAAACAAGTAAAGAGAACAAGTGAAAGAAGTGAAATAAATATTTAATCAATTAATTATAAACTGATTAAATTAATTAATCAAATTAAGGAAAATTAATTAGCGAGACTAATCAACTTTAATTTATAATAATCAATTAACTAAAGCAATATTTAATTAATTGATTAAAAGCTCAAAGTGTGTGCAAATAAAATCAAATAAAAGAATTAAAATCTAGCTATATTTTTTGGGTTTTTGAAATATGAAAAAAAACAAAAAACCTAAATCTAACTAAACAATTTTTTTTTTATCTTTTTGATATTTAAATAAAAAAGGGTTAATACCTATTTTGCCCCCTGCCATATAGGGCGCATTTGAAAAACCCCCCTGCAAAAAAAAAAGTTGCAAGAATTTCCCTAACATTTCAAGATTCTCTCATTTTTTACCTTCATCACATCCAGTCAGCAAAAAAGCTGACGTGGCATGTTTATTTTTTATTTTTTATTTATTTCTAATGATGTGGATGGCCTATGTGGCTTATTATTTTAATTTATTATTATTTATAATGCCACGTATGCAATTTATATTATATTAATTTTTGGTTGATATGTCAAAACATTTTAAATAACCAAAATTTGTTGGAAGTGGGAGTTGAACCCACTCCCTTCCATTTGAAAATCCAGTCGCCCAACCACTAAGCCAAGTGGTTTGTATTGTTTATTAAATACTTTGAATGATATTAATAGCATACTTCATTTTAATTTAAATAGGTTTTACTAGTTTTAGTTTAACTATATTAATATACTTAAATATAATTAAATTAGTTTAACTATATTAATATAATTAATTTAATTTAGTTTAACTATATTAATAATTTATTTTTAATTACATAAATTAGTTTAAATATTAATGTTAATACATTAACGTTTAAAAAATATTAAATATCATTTATATTTAAAACGTTATTATAAACTTTAAAAAATATTATAACTTTAATATTTAAATTACTATCTAAAAATAATGTACATGTACAGTAATATATTAGTTAGTAATATATTAGTTAACAGTTAATATTTAAATTAATAATTATTAGTTAATATTTATTAGTTAATAGTTAACGTTATTAATTAATATTAGTTAAATAATAATATAGTAATTAATATTTATTTTACTGTTAATGTTAAATAAATTATAAAATATAAACTAAATTAAATTATTATAACCTAAATTAATTTATTTTTAATTTAAATAATTTTAACTAGTTTTAATTTAACTAGATTAATTAAACTAGTTTTAAATTAATTAATATAATTAAATATAATTAATTTAGTTTATACTAATTGAACCATATAAAAATATTTTTATGTTTTATATAATAATTAATAATTTAACATCAATATACTATAAAAATTTAATGTTAAGAATATTAAAATTATTTTAGAATTAAATAAATGATTTATATAGATAATATTTATATAAAATAATGTAATTTAAAAAATACTGTAGCTATTATCCCATTCAAATTTTCTTTATATGAGCATTATTTTTAAATAGCAATTAAGTATCTATTCTTAATTACGATGCTTTGGTTTATAATAACGTTTTAAATAACAATTAACTATGATTCTTTGGTTTATAATAACGTTTTCAGTATCTATTAAGTATTAGCAAAAGCAACTAAATGTCATCAACGAAGCTGCAGCTTAGTGGTAATGTTGTGTATCTTGTAAGCTTGGTGTCATTAGTTCAACTCCCATTGAGACCAGCTTTTTAAGCTTTAATATTTAGCATTTTAACAACTTGACAATAAAATAATAATAAATATTGCCACATGGAATTAAAATAAATAAAAAATAATAAAAATGCCACATAGCCAGCCACGTCATTAAAAATAATAATAAAAAATAAAAAATAAAATAAAAAAATTGCCACGTCAGCTTTTTTGCTGACTGGATGTGATGAAGGTAAAAAATGAGAGAATCTTGAAATGTTAGGGAAATTCTTGCAACTTTTTTTTTTGCAGGGGGGTTTTTCAAATGCGCCCTATATGGCAGGGGGCAAAATAGGTTTAACCCAATAAAAAAACTAACATACAAAAATATTTTTTGTATTTTTTGATATTAAGAAGTTAAAATAATAAAACACAAAAAGATAAAATTATCAATACGCTAAAGAAAAGAAAGTAAAAGGTGGTGCCAATAAGACAATTAGCTGGCCAATAAAGCTTATAGGCCCAAAACAAAAACTGAAACCAATAGTCAGGAGGGGGTGATAAGTTAAATTGCAGGATGATAGAAAATTTTACTTTGTACCCCTACAATTAGATTCATATCCCAACACGAAAAAAATTTGAACAAAAATATCATCGTATAAATAGAACATATTTTAAAAAAATTTCATTTTTTCCTCACATTTCAGAAAAAATTTGGAAACACCCAAAAATCTATAAACCGGAATAATTTTTCAAAGTCTTCCGCTTTAAAAAAAAAACTACACCGAAACACTTAGAAAAAGAGTTCTGGTAGTTTTAATAAGTGTTCCGGTGGTTTCGACACTCTATGCAACTGTTCAAAACCGTTGCCTAAAGGTATTGGCCAACAGAGAGAAACTGTTGCCTATGGTGATTGCTTAATACTATTTTATTTGTCATTTCCTTGGCAACGGTTTCAAACTGTTGCTTAAAGACTAGAATTTTAGAAAAAGAATAAACCCCACTTTAAACAATTTGAAAACTATGGGAACTATTTTTCTAAGTGTTCCGGTGGTTTTTTTAAACATTATTTTGAAAAGTGTTCCGATTTATATATTTTTGGGTGTTTCGTAATTCTTTCTAAAATATGAGGAAAAAATGAAAATTTTAAAATATGTACTATTTATATGAGGGTATGTTGGTCCAAAATTTTTTTATTTACGGGTATGGATATAATTGTAGGGGTACAAAGTAAAATTTCTAGGGTGATGGTGTAGCGAATTTGAACTGGGCTAAGTATTAGGCCCATATTAAATTAACAAATCCATGAGGGGTGCTGATTAGTTTGGGATATGTAGCAAGGGAATGAGGTAAATCGGCGTTGTATGGAGGCACCGTCAGCTTTAATCTCTTCATTCGCTTTCTCCTTCTATGTTACCGAATCTCTTATTCTTTTGCGATGCTCGGTTCTACTTCTTATGTACTTTCCTCTGGTTTGCGTGTGAAAGGGATCCCAATCCTCACACGATCATGGACCAAGTCTCACACGAAAGAAGTCGTGCTTCCTAGATTCAAGGGAGGCTAGGTCATACAAGTGGGATATAAAAGAGAGACAGTTACAACTTTGAGCTCTCTCTCTCTCTCTCTCTCTCTCTCTCTCTCTCTCTCTCCCTTCTGTCATATTTTTGTTTTCTGAGTTCTCTACTATTTTAAATTCCTACAACTATTTTCAATTCCTTTGCACACTTTATTTCTAGCCTTTTACTTTACCATTCAAAGCAATAATTATCTTGCATTGAGGGACTATTGCACCTTAGGTTAGTTGCTATTTTTTTATTTCAAGGTAATCAAAGAATCTTGTTCCTGTATTGAAGAATATTTTGGTACTCGAAGAATTATTCCAATATACATAAATTCCAGGTTTTTAATTTATATGCTTTCATTATTGTATTGTTCAATTGCCCTGCCTAAATTTATATCTCGTCACTGCTTATGTATGTTTGTATTCAAAAGCATGTCTAGCTAATTTCCACGCAGTGATGTAAGGTCACCGAACCGACATGTTCGATAATGATTTGGCTTAAAAACTAATTAAACATAATTCTGGTTTTGATTTCTAGAATTAATATCAAATTGTTTTGTTACGAAAGTAAATTACAAACTAAGATTTAAAATCAACACAACAAGAGTTTGAGGTCTTTTACTAGATAGTAGATATCAAACATCAACTCTAAATACAGCGAGAGCGCTTTAGAGTTGATTATATTTTATTTGACTTTCAAAAAGTGAATTCAGTTATTAAATGATTTAGCAAGAGCAAACTTTAGGGCTAATTTTGTAATCTAAATCAATAAACACCAGAGTGTGAGAAGAGGGTTTTTAACTCAAATAACATATTCTGAAAAAGTGTTTATATACTTAATTAATGCTGATGATTCATTGAACCTGGACGTCAGACTATTACATACTAGTATTCTTAACATTTTATTCTTAAAATTATATTTAGTTTTCGTTCCCAACATCAAAGAAATCGATAGCTTTAGCTGACTCAGTAAAATAAGATCGTACTATATTGATTCCCAGACTCGGTGGGTTCGATATCTTTTAAAAATAAAACGACGACTAGACTATATACTGGCAGTTAGTATCCCGATAGACTTATAAAGTCCCAATCAAACATCGCCTTCGTAGTTTCTCTAGTTTGAGGGTCTTCTTCGATTCAAACAGTTTCCTTCTTGCTGGTTACTTCTACCATTCAAATTTGTGTAGCCTCCTCAATCTTTATTGCCATTCTAACTTCCTTTTCCTTTCTTTTCTTTTGCTTATTGTGCCTGCAAAGCTATATCACTATTCGACTTGCTTGTAGCTCTTTCAACCATTATTTGTTCATGAGATTCAAGCGCTCCTTTAAGATTTTCCTTTGTCAAGGTTGTCAAATATTTCGATTCTTCTATGGATATTGCCACATGATCAAACTTTAGAGTCGGTGACCTCAAGATCTTTACGATTACTGATCTTGATGTCAACACTCCTCCATATATCTTGATTTAATTCACCAGTTTCGTAACCCTAATGAAGAAAGCATTTATGCTTCCACTTTCTTGCATCTTAACCAATTCATACGTTCTTTTGTGAGTTTGTAACCTCACCTCTTTCACCTTTTCAACGCCTTCTAACGATTTCTCCAGGATTTCCCATGCTTCTTTCGATGAATCTACATCACTAAGCTTTTCAAAGTTATATGGATCGACAATTGATGAATTATAAAGAGAGCTTTATAATCTTTCTTCTTCAATTATTTATGTGCAACCTTTTGTTTATCCATAACATCTTCTCTAATTGGAATTAGTCATTCCTTCACAAGACCCCAAAGATCTTAATGGCAGAAAACAATCTTCCTCTACTTACACCAATTCTCATAATTTATACTATTCAGAATTGGAAGACATGATGGAAAATGCCTATTCGGATGATTCGTCGCGCTATGCTTCCCAAGAATCACACAGACAATGCTCTAGATATCAGATATTGGAATTCAACCCCAATCTAGGAGAAATCTGGAATCAATCTTGATGAACAAGAATCAATCTTTCTGATTGATTACACCTTTTATTTTTCACTCTTCACTCAAGTGAACCAACCACGTATTGGTTGCAAGATGATTCTCGCTACACAATGATTATTAGGGAAGAAAGAAAAGATGAATTAGGGAAGAAAAGAGAAATTACGACTTGAGATATAAAGGGAAGAAGAAGAAGAAGAAGATTATGCAGATTTCTCCCTGCTTTTAAATTGTAATTTTTCCAATTTTTTTTCATAAATTACAATGATAGGGTACCACCCGATTTATATCGAGATTGCATGCACACCGAGCAATCTCTAACTAGCTAAAACATCCAAAAATGCTAAGTTTAAATTTTGTCGAGGCTACCTCCTTTTTTTTAATTTTGAGAAATATCAATAAAAAATAAAATAGAGATACAAAAGAGAGACGGGAGACATAAACCAAAACCCTCTCAACGGGGGAGTAAACCTAAAGAAAGGAAATCCAAGCCTATTCTTTACAAAATTTGCTCTAAAAAAACAGCTATACAATTTGACAACTACATGTATTTCGACAAATACTTGTTGTATTCAATTTTTTGTCGGATACAATTCATACAGACTCTGTCGAGTTCTTGCTTTGACACAAAATTATACATTAAACATAATTTAGCTTAACTAATATGTGTTAATTGAGTTAAATGAGTATAATCAATTTGTGTTGAATTCATCTCTGAGGCTAGGATTAATCTATATTTACACATTAACGTAGACACATTGTTGATATTTATAAAATTATTAATTAATAATAATACTAATAATTTACATTTAATAATTACTAACTATATTACTTTTTGTTTTATGATTTTCCATTTTATCTCATGAAAGGTTATACAATAATTAAAATTGTTAAAAATAATAAGAATGAATTCTGATGATGGATAAGTTTTCTAGTATATCTCCTAATTAAATGTATTAAATGGATAAATACACAACACATTGATGTTCCCAAAAAGACATTTTATACACATTTAAAATTTTGGACCTATTTTTTCTAAAACTCTATAATCCATATACGTCAATATAAATATTTATAACTGAAGCATGAAATTTTAATTGTAAGTGATACAAGCTAATTCTATTTAAAATATTCAAATGAGAAAAAATATCGTTAAGGTTTTCAAAATTGTTTATGTTATGATTATTTTTATTTTTCTATTTCTTGATGCAAATGAAAGTTACGGTAAGCGATTTTCTAAGCCCTTTTAAACTTATTCATTTATTTTCTACTGATTTAGTACATTAATCATTCTCTTTCAGTTGTTATTACAGAGACAGATGTTCCATGTATAAGACGTAAAGATTGTCCTAAAACTTTGTGTAATCTTGGTTTATCACGAAAATGTAATGGAGCAGGTTTTTGTATATGTGTTACAAGTAGTTTCAATTAGATATTATGTTGGCTTCCAATATTTCAATTTCTTATTTAATTTTTATAAATTTATGAAACTTGGAGTTATTACTTTGTACGTTAAAATGATACAAATAAAATGAAATACAATATTAATGACTATTTTAACAATTGTATTATTTTCTCTTAATTTTGAGATATTATCACGACCTTTTCAAATTGTGTTTTCATTTTCAATGCTTAAAAGAATTTTTTGTAGTACTTTAATTTTGTTTTGGCAAATAAATTTTTTTTCAAAAAATGTGTAATTATTATGTTTAATTTAATTGCAACTTTTATTAAATTTATTTAATGAATTTCTAAAAAAATAAAAAGGTAATTTAATCTTTAAGTTTTAATCATCATCACATTGATTATTTTATTAATTTTTCATTTTAAAATCACTATATTACGACCTTCTTAAATTGTCTTTTCAATTCTAGCTTAATAGAATTTTTTGTGTGTAGTAATTGAATTTTTTTTGGACAAATAATAATGTTTACAAAAATGTGATCATTATGTTTATTTTCATTGTAAATTCTAATTAAATGTTTTTAATAAGTTTTTAAGAAAATGAAAAAAATTCAATTTAACCTTTAATTTTTAATCATCACTATATTTATTATTTTATTAATTTTCATTTTAAAATTTAAAAATGCAAAAAAAATAAAATACTGAAAAACACAAAAAAAAAAATATAACTATTATTATCATAAACTCATTTTTAACAAAAGAAAAAAAAATGTATTTTGAGTTTGGTACAAATATTTCTTTCAAGGTTGTTGTAGCTTCTCATCATTTTGAGAAAGGAATGTTGCTCCATTATCATGATACATATTGCAACTACCACAAACACATAAATATAGATTTTTTAGGGCTTTATCTTGAAAAAACTTGAGGCATCATAGTATATATACATAGGATAATTAGGAGAAAATTATAAAACATAGCAAAACTTTTTCAACGGCATCTCAATCATTTACCTTTTAAAACCTAATATTCATTGGCACTCAAATCATTTTCTTTTCAAAGCCTAATATTCACCCGTACCTAAGTCATTGCCTTTTCAAATTTCAGTATTCATTAGAACCAAGTATATTACTTTTCAAAGCTCAATATTCATTGGTACCAAAGTCATTTATTTTTCAAAACTCAATATTTATTGACACCTCGGTCATTTACCTTTCAAAATCCAATATTCATTGGCATCCAAGTTGTCATACCCTGATTTCCTCCTAAGATACCACCTCATTTTCATTTATACATTACATCAACATCACACACTTATTCCCTATCATAATTCTCTCTTCTTGGGCTCACCTATACAAGGATCACCAAACATCGTTTGTGTTTATCTTTTGCTTTTGTGTTTATAGCTTTATATTTTACTAACCTATATTCAAAATATAAAAAATATGTTAATGCTTCTTTCTGTTTCCGTTCCAAGGATGATTTTGAATCAAAGCATCAAGTAAAATTCCTCGGCTAGGGTTTTGATCCCTAAAGTCAAGAGTGTGTGATTTATCATTGAGCCTTAAGAGCTATCCCATTGAAGCATGGCCTATAATCTCAAAGCATAAAGTTTTCAAGCATCATCCAATCTCATTTGAATCAAAGATATCTCAAAATTTGATGGCTTGTTCCTCAAGAAACTTTAAAGGTTCGTGTGTTTATTTCCATGCCTTGTTCATCAAGTTATCTCAAGTTCTTTGCATGATCCTCAATACAATCAAGATGTCATCATTTGAAGTTCATATGTTCATCATTATGGCTTGAATTTCAAGAAAACATCGAAAGATTGCAAGTTGATTCAAGTACTTTGATATAAAAAAGTTAACATTTCAAGTGTATAGTCAAAAAGGTGAAACTCCTTCATGGTTCAACATTTTTTAGTGCTTCTTTTTGCAAATGAATTTCTTTGACATCATAAACAACTTCTTTTTACAAGTCAAGAAGTAATTATGCATGGAAAATTATCAGAGATGGAGAAACATTATAGGTCACTAGCGTTCAAACAGGCGCTCCCGTGCTCGTTTGTTCGCTTTTTTTAATACACACAACAAATAAATTTAAATGTGCGTATATCTTTTTATGACGTTTTTATTGTATGACGCAATTAGTATAATTAAACTCAAGTTGATAAGTATATTGTGAGATATTGGATCGAACTCTAGTATGGTCGAAGGATAGCTTATTGGTTCGACAGGATTAAGCATGAAGTCGAAGGTTGATCACATGCTTGTGTCGAAGATGTTAGGGTTGTTAGCATGTTAAATTAGATTTTAGTGTTTAAACCTTAATTTGTTAAGTTAGGTTGTTTATTAAGTTGGCTTGTGTATTGGGCCTTGTGGAAAAAGCCCATTAGTTAGTATGTTAAATTTTATTATAAATAGCATACTAGTCTCTCATCATTGCTATGCTGCAAATCCTAATTTAGGGTGATAGAGGTTATTTGTTATTCTTGTAAACTTGTAATCTTGTTTTAAGAGAAAGTAAAAGAATAGCAGTTATAACCAATTCTTGTGTTCTTTTTCTTCCTTGTTCTTTATTCTTTCTTTGCATTATACTTTGTTCTTGGCATTGAATTCACAACAAATTGGTGCGGTGAGCATGGAGAAGATGCCTTCAACAAAGTATGAGATTGAAAAGTTCACCGGAGTGAATGATTTCGGTCTGTGGCGCTTGAAGATGAAAGCCATACTGGTTCAGCAGGGTTGCTTGGAAGCGTTGAAGGGAGAGGTAGCCATGAATGCAGAATTGATGGCAGCGGAGAAGATGAATATGATCGAGAAATCAAACAACGCAATTTTGTTGAGCCTTGGTGATAAGGTTCTCCGGAAGGTATCAAAGGTGGCGACGGCATCAGGGTTATGGGTGAAACTTGAAAGTTTTTATATGACCAAATTGCTGGTAAATCGACTCTACCTGAAGCAAGCTTTGTATTCATTCAAGATGATTGAAGACAAAGTGTTGACTGAGCAGTTGGATATGTTCAACAAGCTGATTCTTGATCTTGAAAATATTCATGTGAAGATCGATGATGAAGATCAAGCGCTGTTACTATTGTGTTCTTTGCCTCGATCACATGAACACTTCAAAGAAACTCTCTTGTATGGAAGGGAGTCCTTGACGTTTGAAGATGTTCAATCAGCCTTGTATTCTAAGGACTTGAATGAACGAAAGGAGCATAAACCTTCGACTGTTGGTGAAGGTTTGGCCGTTAAAGGCAAATTCTTGCGAAAGGATGGTAAGTTCGACAAGAAGAAAGGCAAAGGCCAGCTGAAGTCTTATAATGGCGAAGCGTCGGGAGCTATCATTGTAAGAAGGAGGGTCATACGAGAAAGGTGTGCCCTGAACGCCTGAAAGATCAAGGAGGTAAGGATAATGGTAATGCAACCATTGTTCAAGATGATTTCGAATCATCTGATGTTCTTGTGGTTTCACGCAGTGACTCGAGAAGAGAGTGGATAATGGATTCAGGTTGCACATGGCACATGACTCCAAACAAAGACTTGTTCGAGGAATTATGTGATCAAGATGGTGGATCAGTATTGCTGGGAAACAACAAGGCTTGCAAGATTGCTGGTGTTGTATTTGTGAGATTCAAGCTCCATGATGAGTCAATAAGGTTGTTAACTGAAGTCAGGTATGTTCCTGATTTAAAGAGAAATCTGCTTTCTCTTGGTGAATTCGACAAGAAAGGATATGTTTTCCAAGGAGAGAAAAGTATCCTAAGAGTCATGAAGGGGTCGAAGGAAGCCTTGAGAGGCGTGAAGAAACAAGGCTTGTATACCCTTGAGGCTGAAGTTGTAAGTGGTTTGACAAATGTTGCATCCACGAAACCTTTATCGAAAACACAAATCTGGCACATGAGATTGGTCCATATCAGTGAAAGGGGCCTGGTCGAATTAGGGAAACAAAATCTGCTTGGTGGAGACAAAGTCAAGAAGCTAAAATTTTGTGAACCCTGTGTACTTGGAAAATCTTGCAGAGTGAAGTTCAACAAAGGAAAACAAAGAGTACTATTTAAATCTCTGAAATCTCTAAAATCTATGCATACACGAAGAGTACCATTTTTCTTTATTACAGGCACTATATTAGCTAACCATTCTACATACCTTGCAGTTCGAATGAACTTGCTTTTCAGCAACCTTTCAATTTCTACTTTAATATTCGCCATAATCTCGGGCGCAAACCTTCTAGGAAGCTGCTTGATGGGTTTCTTTCCTGGCTTCAAAGGCAATTGATGTTCTACTACATTTCGACTTAAACCAGTCATTTCATTGTAATCCCATGCAAAACAATCTATATATTGTTTCAAGAGTCGAACTAACTTGGTTTTCATATCATTTCCAAGCTTTGCACTCACATATGTAGGTCTTTTAATTTCTCCATCACCTAAGTCAATTTCTTCGAGAGGATTTTGGGCTTGCATTCTTTTTACTGACCCTTCAGGATCCATTTCAAAACCCAAGGGTTCGTCATCATATATCTCGTCAAATCTTTCGAATTGGTGATTGACTACTTGGTTATTTTCATTTTTCAGAATCATGGCTTCAAAAGCCATATTTTCCTGTAATTCGGCTTCCAAAGCCGTTTTTATTTTGTTTTCGGCTAAATAAGCCGTTATTCAAGCCAGGTATTCTGACTCAGTAGTCATTATCTTTGACTACGGTCCCCTCCTGAGGTGGACCTTATTTATTCAATGGTTCATTGGATCTTCCTTATTCCAAATAATACCATAATTAAGGTCTAAGTTCAGATACTATGACACACTTTCGTCAGAAGAAATCACTTCTTATGCTTTGTAACATGGAGCTACATTTGCTAGATGCTGAGCAAAGTGCTTTCGACCATTATCAATTTTATAATAACTTTGATTTGCTTCAACATTTTCAACTATACCATCTGGTCTCCAAATAGCCACACCCTGATGTAAAGTAGAAGGAACTGCTCTTATGCCATGTATCCATTCTCGACCCAATAATAATTTAAAATTGGCTTGGGATGCAATTACCATAAAAATAGTTGGCCTAGTAGTAGAACCTACATCCAAGTTCACTTGAACTACTCCAAGTATTCCACTAGTTTTTCCCTCATAATTAGACAGCACCATATTATGGCCTTAAATCTTTGTCAGATTTTCCTACTTTCTGAAGTGAAGAACGAGGCATTAAATTTACAGCAGCTCCACTATCAATAAACACTTTATTTATTGGAACACCATCTACCTTCGCCCTTATGAATAAAGGTTTCAGATGATACATCATTCCTCGACCTGGCCTATCAAACACAGCCCTTTGATCTTCGACTACTCCTTTTCCCATCACATAATAGCATACAGGTGTTTCCTCAACATTTTCCTCTGGGAAAAAGTCATCTTCATTCTCTAACAATTCAGATATTCTGTCGAACTCTGTTGGGAGTATTGATACAATTCCACAATCGATCAACAATTCATCTGACTCTGCATCAAAGTTGTCATCGACCTCTTCATCTGACAATGGAGAATATTCAGCTTCCTTCCCAGTACTGAGACTTGGAGTATGGTCATCGACCATTTCTTTAATGATTTTCTTTCCCAAAATCATTCCTGCAGCAAGTCGTTCATTCGCTACCTTGGCTTGTTCCTCAGTCAACTTCCTATGAAAGGGTTTCGGTTGATAATGGGAAAAGTTTGCCTGCAGCATCTTCGAGCCCTCCTGCACATTCTTATGGCTTCTTTGATAACGTCTCCACCGAGCTCTCGTCATGGGGTTTTTGCCCTTATAATTTGGGGATATGTAATCTTTTCTCTTCGACCCACTGTCAGTTCTGGATCCTTCAGCATTTGCCTCAACACCTTAAATCTGCCATTCTGGGTGTTTCCCCCCTCGGAAATTGACAGGTTTCACTCACCTCTCTTGGGGTACATCTATCTTCGGTCGAAAATTTTTTGGCTTCTTGAACCTCTTCCTGTAGTTTTCATTCCTTCGACCACTGCCTTCCCTTGCATACACAAACTGACGAGCCTTTCCTCGATGAGGATCGAATCTCACCTTTTTTGCAGCATCTACATCAAAGACAACATCACACCTTGGACATAATCCAACTTGAGAATTGTTATTGTGACACCTCTCAAGGAACTTCAAAAGGCTTTCCTTTGGTTGAGGATAAACCATATTCAAGATTTTTCCATCAGTAGCAACATCTTTCTTCTCGTCGAAACCATCAGCAACATCGACCATCATTACATCAAAAACCTCAGTATAATTGGCCTCTCCGAGCAACAAAGGATCATCATCGACTTACATTGATGACTTTGGTTTCTCACCAAACTGCAGTCTTCCTTCTTTCAAAACCTTTTGCACCAAATCCCTGAAAAGAACACATTGAGATGTTTTATGACCCAAGAAATTATGAAATTTACATAATCCTCTCTTTTTCTTTTGTTCAAGAGGAGGATTTTTAAGTGTTGGGGGTACTATGATTTGCCCATCAGTTACTAATAAATCAAATATTTCATCGCATTTTGTTATATCAAACGTATATGTTTTATAAGCAAACTTGTCATTCTTGCTTTCGACAAGATTTTTACCATTTGAGGGCTTAAGTAATTTACAAACATATGGCGGTCCTGGCTTTAATTCAGCCACATTGACCTCACTCTCCTCATAATCGCTATCACTATCAGAGTCAAACTAATTGGTAGTAACATAAGCTACTTTTTATTTCTTATGATATTTACTAACCCTAGATTTTTCAGCCTTTAGCCTTTCGACTTGACGCACTCTGTCTGCTAACTGTGCCATGTCCCTCAAATGTTGGGTATCTAATTTTTTCCTTGTGGAATAATCTAACCCACCTGCGGCCATTTCGACCAACTCATGTTCAGGGACTTGTGTGAAACATCTAGCTTTCAACAACCTAAAATGATTCAAATAATCATCAATCAACTTTGTACCTTTTCGCCTCACTCCAGCTAATTCTTTCAAGCTAATCTTCGACTGCCCCATATAAAACTATTCATGAAACAACCGTTCTAACTGGTTCCATGAAAATAGAGAGTGTGGAGGTAAGGTTGTAAACCAAGTGAAAGCATTTTTTGTTAAGGAACTTGGAAAATATATCATTTTTAGATTTTCATTATTTGCTAATTCGTCGGCCTCTGTTTGAAATCTGGCAACATGTTTGACTGTTGATTCACCAGTCTCACCAGCAAACTTAGTAAATTTTGGAATTTTCCACCCCCTAGGTAATTCTGTTTGCCTCACATATTCTGATAATGGGGAAACAAAATTAGGCCTATGTAATCCTACATTTATCCCATTTTGAACCAGGATTTGTTCGACTACGTTTGAAATATTATTATGTTCAATATGGACATCCTGTTGGACATTTTTAAGAACTTGATCAGCATCTTGATGCCTTTGTACTACCCTAGGGATATTTTGTTCAATTTGTTCCCCTTCATCCCTTTCTGTGGTTCGTCTTTGAGTCTCAATTCTAAATCCATTTCCTGGTGTTTTTGCTGCTCTTACATTCGACACTTAGGGAGTAGGTCGATTTGGCTGTGGAGGTGCCCCAAAGAAATCTGCTATCCTAGCAATTTGTCCAGCCAATATTTCATAACTCTGGTTTGTATTGGTTATCATAGAAGTAAATATAGTCCCCATTTGTTGTGTAAGAGCATTCACTATACCGTGGTTACTCTCGTGCATCTGTTGTCTAATTGACAACATCGACATAGTATTTAGGGATGGTGAAGTTTGGGGTATATAGCCCATTCCTATGGGTCGACATCCTGGATTCAATGATGTGCCTATCGCCATCATACTATCAGAATATGATGAAGGGCTAGTTTGTAAACCATGCATCATCGACGTAGGCATTCCATATTGAGGATTAAAACCTGGTGGAGGTATTACTCCTTGAAATAACGGTCTTTCCAGACTAAACGGCGACCGTATATTTGCTGGTGATGACACCATGGTTGCTACCGTCGATCCACCAGCATTCGCTGTCCTGTTTGGGGACAAAATTGCAGCATTTTGTGATGTTGTTTTGGGCGGAACAACCTCTCGATTTCTAGAAGGATCAGAATTATTGATATTACCGTCAGACATATTGGTTAATTGTCTACCACTTCTTAATATCATACATAGTTTTCAACAACAAAAATATAAAACAAATAGTAATTGACGAGTCCCACCAGGTGTGCCAATTTGTTTACCCAGAAAAATGATAAACAATCGCTAGTTTCCTTTTTAAAGGTTACTTTTGTGGAATCAACTAGAATATTCCAGGACTTATTGCTTTTCTTTGTTGTTAGTGTTGATTTAACTTGTATTAAATGCAACAATAAATATAAAGTAAAAGAACATACTGAAATTAAAGCTTTTAAAAGTAAATAAAGGCTGTAAAATGCAGTAAATGTGCACTGAAAGTAAAGCATAAAAGAAATGATTGCATAAACTTAAATTGGTATGCATGCATTCATTCCAAAGTTGCTTAGAGATTGATTTTTCTTATGTTCTGTAAAAATGCGGACCCTAAACTATTCATCTGAACTTGCTTAAATAGTAAAATAAAATAACTATTACTAACGGTCGACTAATTACTAGCCAACACGCGTCCACTGCATGCAACATCTTCGTCCGTGAACGCTCCACGTGTCCCTTAGGAAACTGATGAAAACCGTCACCTCCAACTTCTGATATCTTTCGACCCTGGATACAAACTTGGCAAAACGTGTAAGTCATTTGCATATCTTAGTCGAACGACCCTGGTAACTACACACTTCCAGTCGAACAGTCTCGACTAAAAAAACACTTCTTAGTCGAACTGTTTTGACTGGGAGAATAACTAATACTTCTGCCTATTTTTAAAGGCTAATTGCCATTATTAGTAAGTCGAAATTCTTAGGGTTACAGCTCCAAAGCACTTCCAAGTCTGAAGTTAGAAGTTGCATCTGCACCAAAGCTGAAGACTCTGATATTCAAATGTTTATTTTTCATATTCTGAGTCCAGAAGCAAGTACAAGATGAAAAGTCTATAACGTCAAATCTCTGACTGACAAAAGGAACGTTAGAAGCTACAAAAGGCAAAGTCAGTAAAATCAGCTGAAGCATGGCTCGAGGTAGTTGACAAAAGAGTGAAACATTAAATGCAGTAGTGTACTATTCACGCAAAGCATTAAATGCTCCCAATGGTCACATTTCCTCATTGCCTATTGTAGCAACCTGCTCTAAAAATTAAAGAATTTTAGAGTCGCCACATATCCTGCCAAGGCGAATAGGAAACCCTACGAAGTTAATAGAGAATTCTGGCTAAGTTATTATATTCAGGTCAAGGGAAGGTGTTAGGCACCCTTAACCCTTTCCTAAGGTTTGCATTTAAGGTTTGTAGAGTATTATGGTAAGGTTTGTGGTTTATGGCTAATGATAGAAAGTGAATAGGGTTAAAAGTGAGATTTAAACCTAATTGAGATTTTGGGGAAGGGGACTATCCTTGGTTATCTAAGTGCCTACGTACCGCCTTATGGAGGATCTGAGTCTACGTAGTTCGGGGCAAGGTTGTACGCCTTAGATTTAGTATGAATGTGTTGGAGGCATTTTGAATTACCTTATCGCAGTTTTGAAATTCGTAGTTTGTGATTTTGTAAAAGAGATTGTGTTTTAATATGGCGTACAACCCTAATTATAATATGTTCCATTAGTCGCGATGATCAATAGGTTTGATCATCATAATTAACAAATAAAATAAAGAATCGCTAATTATTCTAATCGATTGATTTGATTATCACCGTTAGCAAATAAATATTTTTAATAGATTATTTGAATTATTTTGGGAAATTAATTATCGCAATCAATAGGTTTGATTAAAACAAATAACGAATTTATGAAGATTACTAATCATCGTAACCAATCGAATCGGTTAAAATCCTTAGCAAATAAAACTCGTTTAGATATATTATTTAATTAAAATTGAATAATTTATTATTAATTATAGTAATCAATTGGTTTGATTAAAATAATTAACAAATCGACCCTAATATAAATTAGTTTGACAAAATTAATTTTGTCACTAATTTTTGTAGTCAATTGGTTTGATTAAAACAATTAACGAATTAAACCTTTCATATGCATATAAAATTATATTAGATTAAAAATTCATTTGAATATTTTTAATCGGAAAATCCTAGTTAATCCAAGCAATTTCACCTGTAGAGGAAAATCCTAAAACGAAACCCTAAGATCCAACAATGGTGATTTTACGGTATAATCACACAAACAACGAATTAATTGCCCAAAATCATTCTAAACATCACCACAAACCATAATATGCAATCAAAATTCATGAATGATGCGTGAATCATAGTATTCGACTTTAGATTGTAAGTGACATATCGTGGCTTTAATGGAGATGATTCTGGGGGTGTTGATGTCGTGTGATGATCCAAGCAGCTTCAGGGACCTTCAAGGATTGTATTGCAACCTTCAGAATGCTTTAAAACCTTTCCAAACTCCAAAATCGAATTTGTGTTATTGAGTGAAAATTTCGCTCTTTGAATAGGGTTCTTGCTTCAGAATTTCATCCCCTTCTTGCTAATAGGTCATGGTATTTATAGGGAATGAATTAGGGTTTAAAACTTGGAAAGAAAGTCCTTGATTGATTGGAGAAATATTTGATTGAAAATAACATGTGAACTTGCTATTTTTATTCCAATTTGATACCAATCTTTCCAATATCTATTTGCACGAAATTTGGTTGATTATGAGGCATAAATGATGATTGTATTTGGTTACAAATATATTCCCAATCAAATCTTTGATTTTTCCTTTATTTATCTGATTTAAATCACCTTCTTTGAATGAATAAAATCAAATATTCATCAAAAATTCGTGGCCTTGAGATTGGATGTCTTTGATGACTTGGGGACCAAGATTGGATCATAAAAGATTGGGCTTCTTTGCAAAAAAAATCCAATTTGGGCCTTATTTACTTCACATGTTTCACCCAAAAAATGTCCAACTTTGACAAGGCATATCTCCCTCAATTTTTAAGATATGAAAGATTTATAGGACTTTTTCAAAATCTCAAGATGTCCTTTACAAGCCACATTGGAACCTTTTTTGCATTGGAGACTTTATCTTGAAGATATGACTCCTGACAAGAAACAACTTTTTGCAAGCTTCTAGAAGGACCTGTAATGTTTTGACTTATATCTCTTAGGCGGAAGCATTTCTTGACCTTGGGCCCAACATAAAAGTTGTAGAGAATTGAATTTCCTTGAGAATGAGATTTGATTGAGGAATTTCTGATAAAGAATGAGAGAGATATGACCAGTCAAAGTTGGGCTGACTTTCTCCTAGAAACCCTAAATTAGCAACTTGAACTTTTGATGATTTCTGAGCTCTCCTTGATGAATCATGACCAAACCTTAATCAAATGATGAATGTGACATCAAAATATTGATGTTGACCAAAATCAGGAGTTTTAACTATAATTTGACCCTAGTTGACTTTTAGGTCAAATTAGTCGACTATGGATCATCTGAGCAGTTTAATGAGCAATCCTTGGAATTGAAGCTTGACTTTTGACATGGAGATAGTTTGAAACATAATGAGCCATATGAAATCCATTGAAGACCTTGATTCATCAATTTTCTTAGGAGAATGCAAAACCCTAGTTCAAGAGGCCTTTGATTAGGAGAGTGTGACTTGAGTTAACCCTTGAGCCTTGAACCCTTGCATATGAAATGAAATGGGAAAATTTTGGGGTATGAAACCTATATATAGAAGTTCTCATTCAGAAGCAGTAATAACACTTGAACGAAAAAGAACCAAAACGCTGTCAAACTGAAATCACACAAAAGCAAAGAAGAACTTCATCTTCAACCTCACAACTTTGTAATATCTTAGTGAGTGTTAGAACTTAAACTTAAGAGAAAAATCACTTTGTGATTATAGCTTATTAAGAAGCATTTGAATCTCTTGTAATATTTATTTTTACATTGATTGTAAAAGGAATTCCTACAGTGATCAAGTTGTGATCAGAATACTCTAGAAGACTTAGAGGGTATCTAAGTGGAGAACCATTGTAATCAGTTTGATTAGTGGATTAAATCCTCAATTGAGGTAAATCACTTTGCCAGGGGTGGACTGAAGTAGTTTAGTTAACAACGAACCAGGATAAAAATAATTGTGTGATTTATTTTTATCTACCATTTTTAGAAAAAAAACCCTTATTCAATCCCCCCTTTCTAAGTGTTTTTCACTCCTTCAGGAAATAATTTTGAATTTGTTGGAAAGCTTAGGATGCCCTCTTCAATAATTTTTGCGTTTGAAGATTTTTGTCTTTAAAAATGAGAGGCAAATTTTGGGGTATGACACAAGCTCACATGGGATGTCTTTTTCACTATTCATATCAGAGTTTTGATTATAAAATAATATTTTTATAAGAAGATAGGTCATTATAGGACAAATGATATATTATTTTTATCAGTCCTTATATATTGTTCACATCATATATTTTAATCAATTATTTATTATTATATAAAATAAAAGATCTTTAATTTATAATATATCTTTTGTATATTACATAAGAATTATGGAAAATAAAACTAATTTTAAAAATTGGTAACTATATACAAATAACTTGTTGAGATATTAACGTAGAATGAAAAGTCATTAAAAAGGGAATGAAAAAGGAGACCTCTATTTATAGGCTTCAAATCCTCAAAAAGAGGAAACCTCATAAAATAAAAAATTATTGTTGTTAATATATTAACTCATTTAAATGTCATGACTATATTTTCCAAAATAGATAAGAATTGATATATAGTCGTTTCTATTCGTTTGAGTACATTCAAATTGCCTTGTTTCTCAAGTACACGTCAATCTATTCGATTGACACTTTGTGCTAATCAATTATATCCAGTCAAAATATTTTTTCTGGTTTTTCAATGTTCCCATCCCTTTCTAAGAAACTTCTATATATTTCTTTGAAGCATTTTATTTTTAAAAAGGTTTTCTAAAAAGGTTTTAAATGTGTGTGTATGTGTGTGCGCTTATAGCCATGTACTTATATAAAGAAAGAACGTCTTCTTTTACAAAAGTTTCACTCACTTACTAAATTGGGAGATTAACTCCATTTAGCCTTGTCTGATAGATTTCTTTGTGTAGACACTTACTTTGAGATTTCTTTTGAGGCTTTCATCTGTTAGAACAAGAATTGTTCTGATCAATAATCTTAGTTTTGATGATAACAATGTATATGAATTTTGCTCAAGATAATGTGGTACTCTAATTCTATGCAATTTCCTTTTCAGGAAATATATAAAGAGTATGCACAAATCAGCGCTAAGAAGCTTTGGCTCAGAAGGTTCAGTATGCAACTTCAGCACATGGTCTGGCAAGACATCAGAAGATGGTCAAGCAGAATCAGAACATGGTCTATTAGAAGCATCAGAAGAACTTGAGTTCAGAAGCAGAAGCACTGAAGTCATGGAATCACGCTCAGAAGCATATCAAGATCAAAGGATCAAAAGATGCTCTGCACCAAGCTGTTTGTACTCTGATGATTTTCAACGTAGTATTTACAAAGAACAAATCAGAATCAAGTACTAGATGGCAGGTTACGCTGACTGACAAAAGGAACGTTAGAAGCTATTAAAGCCAATGTCAGTAGTCACAGCAAAAGCAAGGCTCGAGGTAGTTGACAAAACAGTGAAACATTAAATGCAATGTTGTACGGAATACGCAAAGCATTAAATGCTCCCAACGGTCATCTTCTCAAATGCCTATATAAATGAAGTTCTGATGAGAAGCAAGGTTACCAATTCTTGACAATTTCTGTGAATATTAACTTGCTGAAACGCTGTTCAACTCAAAGCTCAGAAACTTCATCTTCATCAAAGCTCACTACATTACTGTTGTAATACCTTAGTGAGTCTAAGCTTAAATCTGTAAGAGAAATATCGCAGTTTGTGATTATCGCTTTTAAGAAGCAATTGTAATACTCTTAGAATTTGTTTACATTAAATTGTAAAGGACTAGAGTGATCGGGTTGTGATCAGTATACTCTAGAGAAGTCTTAGAAGGTCTCTAAGCAGTTGTTCCTAGAGTGATCAAGTTGTGATCAGAAGACTCTAGAAGACTTAGAAGTTGTCTAAGTGGAAAACCATTGTAATCTCGTGTGATTAGTGGATTAAATCCTCAGTTGAGGTAAATCACCTTGTATAGGGTGGACTGGAGTAGTTTAGTTAACAACGAACCAGGATAAAAATACTTGTGCAAATTATTTTTATCTTACGAGTTTTGAAACTACACTTATTCAAACCCCCCCCCCCCCCTTTCTAAGTGTTTTTATATCCTTCAATTGGCATCAGAGCGCCGGTTCTAAGGTGCAAGCACTTAACCGTGTTTAGAAAAGATTCAGGAAGAGAAAAACGCTTCAGTAAAAGATGGCTGGTGAAATTCCAACAAATACATCTGCATCTACATCTGGCTCTGCTGAGCAATACAATGGTAACAATGGTTATACTAGACCACCAATATTCGATGGTGAAAACTTTGAATATTGGAAAGATAAATTGGAAAGTTACTTTCTTGGTCTGGATGCTGATCTATGGGATCTTCTGTTGGATGGTTACAAACATCCTGTTAAAACTACTGGTGTAAGGCTCACAAGAAGCGAAATGACTGATGATCAAAAGAAAGAATTCAAAAATCATCACAAATGCAGGACTGTTTTGCTGAATGCTATCTCTCATGCTGAGTATGAGAAGATATCTAACAGGGAAACGGCTCATGACATACATGAGTCCTTGAAAATGACTCATGAAGGAAATGCTCAAGTCAAGGAGACCAAAGCTCTTGCACTAATCCAGAAGTACGAAGCCTTCAAGATGGAGGATGATGAAGACATTGAGAAGATGTTTTCAAGATTTCAAACTCTGACTGCTGGATTAAGAGTTCTCGACAAAGGCTACACCAAGGCTGATCATGTAAAGAAGATCATCAGAAGCTTGCCCAGAAGATGGGGCCCAATGGTGACTGCATTCAAGATTGCGAAGAATCTGAATGAAGTTTCTTTGGAAGAGCAGATCAGTGCCCTGAGGAGTCATGAGATTGAACTTGACGCAAATGAACCTCAGAAGAAAGGTAAGTCTGTTGCATTAAAATCTAATTTTAAAAAATGCACTAACGCTTTTCAGGCTGAAGAAGAAGATTCTGAAGAATCAGAATCAGAAGAAGAAGAAGATGAACTGTCCATGATTTCCAGAAGAGTCAATCAACTCTGGAAAAGCAAGCAAAGGAAGTTCAGGAGCTTCAAAAGCTCAAAGAAGCCTGAAAGAGGAGAATCTTCTGGAGGCAGAAGATATGACAAGAAAAAGGTCATGTGCTATGAATGCAATGAGCCAGGACACTTCAAAAGTGAGTGCCCAAAACTTCAGAAGGAAAATCCCAAGAAGAAATTTCATAAGAAGAAAGGTCTTATGGCAACATGGGATGATTCAGAATCAGAATCAGACTCTGAAGACGAGCAGGCAAATCTGGCACTAATGGCCACAATGGTTGACGGATCAGAATCTACATCAGAATCAGATTTTGAAGAGGTATTTTCTGAACTATCTAGAGAAGAGTTAGTTTCCAGTCTAACAGAACTTCTGGAACTCAAGTCTCATATTAGTATCAAATACAAGAAGCTGAAAAAGCTATTTGAATTTGAAACTAAGAAGCTTGAAGTGGAGAATTCTGAACTGAAGGAAAAAGTTTTAAATTTATCCAAAAATACTGGATCTCCTTCTGTCTCTGAAAAATCTACTCCAAGTCTGAACAATATTCTGAAAGAATATGACTTAAGTTTCAGAAAGTTTTTATCTAGAAGTATTGGCAGAAGTCAACTTGCTTCTATGATATATGTTGTGTCAGGAAACAAAAGAGCTGGCATTGGTTATGAGGGTGAAATCCAATACAAGCTTGAATCTGTGGATGATATGAAAATATCATACAAGCCTCTGTATAACCAATTTAAATTTGGCCACTGCCATGATATTAGGCACATATCACATGCTCAAAGCTTTCACATAACACACACCAAGAAGCATGTGACAAAACCTAAGAAATATCATGGAACTCAGAACATAAACTATCATTCTGTTCCTCCTATTTCCTATAATGCTAAACCCAGGTTCAATCAGAACTTGAGGAAAACTAACAAGAAAGGACCCAAGAAGATGTGGGTACCTAAGGAAAAGATTATTCCTATTGCAGATATCCTTGGCTGCAAAGAAGGAAAAGCACAACATGTCATGGTACCTGGACTCTGGATGCTCGCGACACATGACAGGAAGAAGGTCTATGTTCCAAGACCTGGTGCTTAAATCTGCTGGAGAAGTGAAGTTTGGAGGAGATCAGAAGGGCAAAATTATTGGCTCAGGAACTATAAAGTCTGGTAACTCTCCTTCTATTTCTAATGTTCTTCTAGTAGATGGATTAGCTCATAACTTATTGTCCATAAGTCAATTAAGTGACAATGGTTATGACATAATCTTTAATCAAAAGTCTTGCAAGGCTGTAAGTCAGAAGGATGGCTCAATCCTATTTACAGGCAAGAGAAAGAACAACATTTATAAGACAGATCTTCAGGATCTTGAGAATCAGAAGGTGACTTGTCTTATGTCTGTTTCTGAAGAGCAATGGGTCTGTCATAGAAGATTAGGACATGCTAGTTTGAGAAAGATTTCTCAGATTAACAAACTAAATCTTGTCAGAGGACTCCCTAATCTGAAATACAAATCAGATGCTCTTTGTGAAGCATGTCAGAAGGGCAAGTTCTCCAAACCTGCATTCAAGTCTAAGAATGTTGTCTCTTCCTCAAGGCCGTTAGAACTTTTGCACATTGATCTGTTTGGCCCAGTCAAAACAGCATCTGTCAAAGGGAAGAAATATGGATTAGTCATCGTTGATGATTATATCCGCTGGACATGGGTAAAGTTCTTGAAACACAAGGATGAGTCTCATTTAGTGTTCTTTGAATTCTGCACTCAGACCCAAACTGAGAAGCAGTGTAAAATCATAAAGGTCAGAAGTGATCATGGTGGTGAATTTGAGAACAAATTCTTTGAGGAGTTCTTCAAAAAAAATGGTATTGGCCATGATTTCTCTTGTCCTAGAACTCCACAACAAAATGGAGTTGTAGAACGAAAGAATAGGACTCTACAAGAAATGGCCAGAACCATGATCAACGAAACCAATATGGCTAAGCACTTCTGGGCAGAAGCAATAAACACTGCATGTTATATTCAGAATAGAATCTCTATAAGACCTATTCTAAATAAGACTCCTTATGAATTGTGGAAGAACAGAAAGCCCAACATTTCATATTTTCATCCTTTTGGATGTGTTTGTTTTATTCTGAACACTAAAGATCATCTTGGTAAGTTTGATTCTAAGGCACAAAAGTGTTTCCTTCTTGGATATTCTGAACGCTCTAAAGGCTACAGAGTATACAATACTGAAACATTGGTTGTAGAAGAATCAATCAATATCAGGTTTGATGATAAGCTTGGTCTTGAAAAGCCAAAGCAGTTTGAGAATTTTGCAGATATTGAAATTGATATCTCAGAAGTTGAAGAACCAAGAAGAAAAGTTTCAGAAGCTGAAAACCAAAGCAGCAAAGAATCAGAAGATCAGGTTGCTGCATCCTTGGAAAATCTGAGAATTTCTGAAGAACCAATTATCAGAAGATCATCTAGACTCACATCTGCTCACTCAGAAGATGTCATTATTGGAAAGAAAGATGATCCTATCAGAACAAGATCATTTCTAAAGAATGACAATCAGAAGTAGTGATCTGAATTAAAAGGCGTAAAGTTTTTTTTTTTTTTTTTAAAAAAATACAGTTGTCATATATTTCCAGATGGTAACACGTGTCTACCCTATTTGGACAAACATGCGTGCAGTTGAGGAGGCGCCTTTCCTAGGTAACTGTTCTATCACTTCATTTGTCATAATTTCTCTCTCCTCTTGTCACGTAACATTAAATGCCATTCATCATTTCTTTTATTTTTTTATTTTATCATTTCTTTTGTTCTGATCAATAATCTTAGTTTTGATGATAACAATGTATATGAATTTTGCTCAAGATAATGTGGTACTCTAATCCTATGCAATTTCCTTTTCAGGAAATATATAAAGAGTATGCACAAATCAGCGCTAAGAAGCTTTGACTCAGAAGGTTCAGTATGCAACTTCAGCACATGGTCTGGCAAGACATCAGAAGATGGTCAAGCAGAATCAGAACATGGTCTATTAGAAGCATCAGAAGAACTTGAGTTCAGAAGCAGAAGCACTGAAGTCATGGAATCACGCTCAGAAGCATATCAAGATCAAAGGATCAGAAGATGCTCTGCACCAAGCTGTTTGTACTCTGATGATTTTCAACGTAGTATTTACAAAGAACAAATCAGAATCAAGTACTAGATGGCAGGTTACGCTTACTGACAAAAGGAACGTTAGAAGCTATTAAAGGCAATGTCAGTAGTCACAGCAAAAGCAAGGCTCGAGGTAGTTGACAAAACAGTGAAACATTAAATGCAATGTTGTACGGAATACGCAAAGCATTAAATGCTCCCAACGGTCATCTTCTCAAACGCCTATATAAATAAAGTTCTGATGAGAAGCAAGGTTACCAATTCTTGACAATTTCTGTGAATATTAACTTGCTGAAACGCTGTTCAACTCAAAGCTCAGAAACTTCATCTTCATCAAAGCTCACTACATTACTGTTGTAATACCTTAGTGAGTCTAAGCTTAAATCTGTAAGAGAAATATCACAGTTTGTGATTATCGCTTTTAAGAAGCAATTGTAATACTCTTAGAATTTGTTTACATTAAATTGTAAAGGACTAGAGTGATCGGGTTGTGATCAGTATACTCTAGAGAAGTCTTAGAAGGTCTCTAAGCAGTTGTTCCTAGAGTGATCAAGTTGTGATCAGAAGACTCTAGAAGACTTAGAAGTTGTCTAAGTGGAAAACCATTGTAATCTCGTGTGATTAGTGGATTGAATCCTCAATTGAGGTAAATCACCTTGTATAGGGTGGACTGGAGTAGTTTAGTTAACAACGAACCAGGATAAAAATACTTGTGCAAATTATTTTTATCTTACGAGTTTTGAAACTACACTTATTCAACCCCCCCCCCCCCTTTCTAAGTGTTTTTCTATCCTTCATCATCTACGTCTGAAGCTTTGTCAATCTTTATCATCTCATGGCTTGCATCTTTAACTATTTTAAGTATTAGACGAAGACAGCTTATTTAGAGGGGGTGAATAGATCCCCGAGTAAAAAATTTACTTCTAAAAACTATTTTAGAAACAATGAAAACTATGGCAAGCGGAAGAGTAATCCTAGATCACCAGTCGTCTAATCCGAACCGTTATCAGAAAACTCGGATATGCGTAAAACCAAATGAGATACAAATAAGATGATTAGACAACAATTCAATATGTTTTCCCGATTAATCGTTCATTATGTTCAAAATGGTAATCTATTTCCAATTAAATTAATAACGAAAAATAATGCAATGCAAATTATCAAACACTTGGTGTACAATCGATTTTTCAAATTTTCCTTTTGGCTTTGTTGATATGAGAAATCAATTACAATTTTATAGATTGTGATCTAATAAAAAAATCTCAAGTTTGATAAATAAAGGATATTTTTATACGTATTGATTGCACAATCAGTAAATCTAAAAATTTGCAATTTAATGTAAGTAAGAGAGAGCGCTCAGAAGGATTTGATTAGGCAGGTTACCACTTGTCCTTGTTATGGCTATGTTTGCCCCCATTCCAAATGGAATTGATATATCTATCTTACTTTGAGAAAAGTCGCTTACAAGATAAATGTAGCAATACAACCTCACAAACCCAATGTTAGATGTTGATTCTAAACCTTTCTCTTCCATTGATCTTGAGCTCGATCAAGTATCTAATAACACTGAAACACACGGCTTATTTGACTCGGATTTCACATGTTTCTTAGAGCTTTTAATGTTATTTTATTGCGTTATGTGTTTTCTTATTTTACTTTCAGGTACCTTGCTTATCCTAAGCCCTTCTTGGAGAAACAAAGCCAAAAGCTCAAGAAATCGAGTTTTTCTGTAAAAATTGCGCACTTAGCATTCATCACAGTGGTCGCTATAGGAGGCGCCATGAGGTGTCTTCCTTCACCCAGGAGTTAACTGCCACGTTCCCACGATCTCCCTTTTTTGCATACATGGTGGGCGCCTGGAAAGGGACGACGGGCATTATCTTCACAAATTTTTGTTAGAACAAGATTTGTTCTGATCAATTATCTTAGTTTTGATGATAACAATAATATGAATTTTGCTTAAGATAATATGGTACTCTAATCCAATGCAATTTCCTTTTCAGGAAATATATAAAGAGTATGCATAATTCAGCGCTCAGAAGCTTTGTCTCAAAGGGTTCAGCATGCAACATCAGAACATGGTCTGGCAAGACATCAGAAGATGGTCGAAGCAGAATCAGAACATGGGTCTATGGAAGCATCAGAAGAACATGAGATCAGAAGCACTGAAGTTCTGATGGTATCACGCACAGAAGCACTTCAAGGTCAGAAGATCAGAAGATGCTTTGCACCAAGCTGTTTGACTCTGATGATATTCAAACGTTGTATTCACAAACATCAGATCAGAAGGAAGTACAAGTGGCAAGCTACGCTGACTGACAAAAGGAACGTTAAAAGCTATTAAAGGCAACGTCAGTAGACACAGCGTGAACAAGGCTCGAGGTAGTTGACAAAAGCGTATAACATTAAATGCGATGCTGTACGGAACACGCAAAGCATTAAATGCACTCAACGGTCATCTTCTCCAACGCCTATAAATATGAAGTTCTGATGAGAAGCAAGGTTAACGATTCTGAACAAAAACAACTCATATTAACTTGCTGAAACTCTGTTCTATTCAAAGCTCAGAATCTTCATCTTCATCAAAGCTCACTACATTGCTGTTGTAATATATTAGTGAGATTAAGCTTAAACGTTAAGAGAAATATCACAGTTTGTGATTATAGCTTTTAAGAAGCAATTGTAATACTCTTAGAATTGATTACATTAAGTTGTAAGGAACTAGAGTGATCGTGTGGATCAGAATACTCTAGGAAGTCTTAGAGGGTATCTAAGCAGGTTGTAACTAGAGTGATCGTGTGGATCAGAATACTCTAGAAAGTCTTAGAGGGTATCTAAGCAGTTGTTCCTGGAGTGATCAGTGTGTGATCAGAAGACTCTGGAAGACTTAGTTGCTGACTAAGTGGAGAACCATTGTAATCCGTGCGATTAGTGGATTAAATCCTCAGTTGAGGTAAATCATCTCTGCGGGGGTGGACTGGAGTAGTTTAGTTAACAACGAACCAGGATAAAAATAATTGTGCAATTTATTTTTATCTGTCAAGTTTTTAAAGCTACACTTATTCAAACCCCCCCTTTCTAAGTGTTTTTCTATCCTTCAATTGGCATCAGAGCGCCGGTTCTAAGGTGCAAGCACTTAACCGTGTTTAGAAAAGATTCAGGAAGAGAAAAACGCTTCAGTAAAAGATGGATGATGAAACTGCAAAGTCTACATCTACATCTGGCTCTGCTGAGCAACACAACGGTAACAATGGTTATACTAGACCGCCGGTATTTGATGGTGAAAACTTTGAATACTGGAAAGATAAACTGGAAAGTTACTTTCTTGGTCTAGATGGTGATCTATGGGATCTTCTGATGGATGGTTACAAACATCCAGTAAATGCCAGTGGCGTAAAGCTGACAAGGCAAGAAATGAGTGATGATCAGAAGAAGCTTTTCAGGAATCATCATAAAGGCAGAACTGTTTTGCTGAATGCTATCTCTCATGCTGAATATGAGAAGATATCTAACAGGGAAACGGCCTATGACATATACGAGTCCTTGAAAATGACTCATGAAGGAAATGCTCAAGTCAAGGAGACTAAAGCTCTCGCTTTAATCCAGAAGTATGAAGCCTTCAAGATGGAGGATGATGAAGACATTGAAAAGATGTTTTCAAGATTTCAAACTCTTACTGCTGGATTGAGAGTTCTTGACAAGGGATACACAAAGGCTGATCACGTAAAGAAGATCATCAGAAGCTTACCCAGAAGATGGGGTCCTATGGTGACTGCATTTAAGATTGCGAAGAATCTAAATGAAGTCTCTTTGGAAGAGCTGATCAGTGCCCTGAGGAGTCATGAAATTGAACTGGATGCAAACGAGCCTCAAAAGAAAGGTAAGTCTATTGCATTAAAATCCAATATCATGAAATGCACTAACGCTTTTCAGGCTAGAGAAGAAGATCCTGGAGAATCAGAATCTGAAGAAGAAGATGAACTGTCCTTGATCTCCAGAAGGCTAAATCAACTCTGGAAGAACAAGCAAAGGAAGTTCAGAGGCGTCAGAAGTTCAAAGAAATTTGAACGTGGAGAATCTTCTGATGACAGAAGATTTGACAAGAAGAAGGTCATGTGCTATGAATGCAATGAGCCTGGACACTTCAAGAATGAATGTCCAAAACTTCAGAAGGAAAATCCCAAGAAGAAGTTTCATAAGAAGAAAGGTCTTATGGCAACCTGGGATGAGTCAGAAGATGATTCAGACTCTGAAGATGAGCAGGCTAACTGTGCGCTGATGGCGACAGAAGATGACGGATCAGAATCTACATCAGAATCAGATTCTGAAGAGGTATTCTCTGAACTTACTAGAGATGAGTTAGTTTCCGGTCTAACAGAACTTCTGGAATTCAAGTCTCAGATTAGTCTCAAATACAAAAAGCTGAAAAAGCTATTTGAATTTGAAACAAAGAAGCTTGAGTTGGAGAATTCTGAATTAAAAGAAAAACTTTTAAAATTATCCAATAACGTTGGATCTCCTTCTGATTCAGAAAAATCCACTCCTAGTCTAAACCATATTCTGAAAGAATATGATTTAAGTTTCAGGAAGTTCTTATCTAGAAGTATTGGCAGAAGTCAGCTAGCTTCTATGATATATGCTGTGTCTGGAAACAAAAGAGTCGGCATTGGTTTTGAGGATGAAACCCCATACAAACTTGAACCTGTTGATAAAATGAAATTCACATACAAGCCATTGTATGATCAGTTCAAGTATGGCCACTCCCATGATATTAGGCACACTTCACATGCTCAAAGTTTTCACATAACACACACCAAAAAGCATGTGACACAACCTAGGAAATATCATGAAACTCACATTAAAAATTATCATGCTGTTCCTCCTATTGCTTACAATGTTAAACCCAAGTTCAATCAGAACTTGAGAAAATCTAACAAGAAAGGACCCAAGAGAATGTGGGTACCTAAGGATAAGATTATTCCTATTGCAGATATCCTTGGCTGCAAAAAGGACAAAGCACAACATGTCGTGGTTGTAACACCCCGATATCCGCTGCACGCATCAACCGTGTCGGCTCTAGCTCAATTGGTAGCAGGAATTGCTATGAATATGTACTTAACCCCTAGGTACATGGTTCGATTCCTGCGGGAGGCAAAAACAATATTTCCTGGGCAGCCGATAAGCGGACCTAGGGGGATTATTGATTAAGCCGGTAACATGCTCGGTTAGCCGACACGGTTGATGCGTGCAGCGGATATCGGGGTGTTACAGTGGTACCTGGACTCTGGATGCTCACGACACATGACAGGAAGAAGGTCTATGTTCCAAGACCTGGTGCTTAAGTCTGGAGGAGAAGTCAAGTTTGGAGGAGATCAGAAGGGCAAGATAATTGGCTCTGGAACTATAAAGTCTGGTAACTCTCCTTCCATTTCTAATGTACTTCTTGTAGAAGGATTAACATATAACCTCTTATCTATCAGTCAATTGAGTGACAATGGTTATGATATAATCTTTAATCAAAAGTCTTGCAAGGCTGTAAATCAGAAGGATGGCTCAATCCTATTTACAGGCAAGAGGAAGAACAACATTTATAAGACAGATCTGCAAGATCTTATGAGTCAGAAGGTGACTTGTCTTATGTCTGTTTCTGAAGAGCAGTGGGTCTGGCACAGAAGATTAGGTCATGCTAGTTTGAGAAAGATTTCTCAGATTAACAAACTGGATCTTGTCAGAGGACTCCCTAATCTGAAATTCAAATCAGATGCTCTTTGTGAAGCATGTCAGAAGGGTAAGTTCTCCAAACCTGCATTCAAGTCCAAGAATGTTGTTTCTACCTCAAGGCCATTAGAACTCTTGCATATTGATCTGTTTGGCCCAGTCAAAACAGCATCTGTCAGAGGGAAGAAATATGGATTAGTCATCGTAGATGATTATAGCCGCTGGACGTGGGTAAAATTCTTGAAACACAAGGATGAGTCTCATTCAGTGTTCTTTGATTTCTGCATTCAGATTCAATCTGAAAAAGAGTGTAAAATCATAAAGGTCAGAAGTGATCATGGTGGTGAATTTGAGAACAGATCCTTTGAAGAATTCTTCAAAGAAAATGGTATTGCCCATGATTTCTCTTGTCCTAGAACTCCACAGCAAAATGGAGTTGTAGAACGAAAGAATAGGACTCTGCAAGAAATGGCCAGAACCATGATCAATGAAACCAATATGGCTAAGCATTTCTGGGCAGAAGCAATAAACACTGCATGCTATATTCAGAATAGAATCTCTATCAGACCTATTCTAAATAAGACTCCTTATGAATTGTGGAAGAATAAAAAGCCCAACATTTCATATTTCCATCCTTTTGGATGTGTATGCTTTATTCTGAACACTAAAGATCATCTTGGTAAGTTTGATACCAAAGCACAAAAATGTTTCCTTCTTGGATATTCTGAACGCTCAAAAGGCTACAGAGTATACAATACTGAAACATTGATTGTGGAAGAATCAATCAATATCAGGTTTGATGATAAGCTTGGTTCTGAAAAACCAAAGCAGTTTGATAATTTTGCAGATTGTGATATTGATATATCAGAAGTTGTTGAGCCAAGAAGCAACGCATCAGAAGCAGAGCTTCTCAGAAGCAAAGAATCTGAAGATCAAGTATCAGCTTCTCTGGAGAATTTAAGCATTTCTGAAGAACCATCTGTCAGAAGATCATCCAGACTCATCTCTGGTCATTCAGAAGATGTCATTCTTGGAAAGAAGGATGATCCAATCAGAACAAGAGCATTCCTTAAGAACAATGCAGACTGTCAATTAGGCCTTGTATCTTTGATTGAGCCAACTTCTGTTGATCATGCTCTAGAAGATCCAGACTGGATAATTGCTATGCAAGAAGAACTGAATCAGTTTACAAGAAATGATGTTTGGGATCTTTGTTCCTAGACCAGATGGATTCAATATAATAGGTACAAAATGGGTCTTCAGAAACAAGCCCAGAATGAGAAAATGAGAAGTTCTTATGTATGGGTATCTTCTGAAATGAAATTTTTTTTAAGAAGTTCTGATTGAAATCAATAAGAAATTGTGATTCTGTTATTACTAACGTTTCATTGTCTAAGTTGATTCAGAATCTTTTTAAAAGCAAAACAGCTGTAACTGGCTATCCAGATGGTAAACACGTGTTCACTATTCCTGGACAAGCGTGCGTGCAGTTGAGGGGACGTCTACTTAGGTAACTGTGCAAATCACGTCTTTTGTCATTATTATCTCTCCTCACGTCACGTAACATTAAATGTTTTTCATCATTTACTCTCTTTCAGTTTTCTTTTTATATTCTTCAAACGTTTTTTTTCCCTCTTATATTTCTCTCACTTTGCATTCAGTTTCTTTTTCGTTCTCTCTCTTTGCATTCATATCATAAACCCTAGCAGTTTCCAATATCTGCAACTTCATCATGAATCCATCGTCAAGCTCTGGGAATCAAGATAATGATCGGAAACAAAAGAGAAAGGCAACTGCTGAACCAGAAACCAAACCAAAAAGAGTAAGGATCACCTATGACCCTCTCAAAGTGAACCCGTTGGAAGCTATGATGTCTGGAAATTACTCTAGACGTGTGTATCAACCCCTTGACGGTACCCCTCAATCACCTCCCTCTTCACAGACCTCCACCACCTCTTCCTCCTCATTCATCCTCTCGGAACCACTTTCTTCACCATCTGATATCTCCTCTCCTTCAACCCATCCATCAGATATTTCTTCATCTCTCTCACACCCTTTTCCCACCAGAACACCTAATCCCTATAGTGTTGTTTTTCCCGACTCCAGGTTCACTGTCAACCCTCCAACCCCTACCACTCAATCATTTCTGGAGCTTTTACATTCTGATATAAATGGCTGGTTGGAGATTCTGGGTGCTGCTCACCTTAACCATCTGGATGAGTATGCTACAAGCAACCTTTGGGATACCTTTCGTCAGGATTTTCTGGTTAGGGCTACAGACACTCAGAGAAGGATCATGTCTGAAGCTCCTGGTATTCGTGGTCTTCGGTTGGAAGTTGGTGAAAGCAGCTATCACCATTTCATCAGGAACAGAAGTGTTCTTGAGAAGAAGATACCTGCAGATGAGTTGGAAGAAGAAAATCTCTGCAGAGACATCGTGGTGTGGAAACCATGGTTTCCTGTGCTGACTGGAGATTTTCAGTGGCTGTTTAACTGGTTCAGAATGAACTCTTCTGAAAAAGCACCTCACATGGTCTTTCCAGTAGTGGTTTATCCTGCTGAAGTTGCTGGTCCTACTCCTCCAACAAACCTAGCAGCCATTCTTCAAGCGTTGGAAGTTGGAACTTCTGAGCTGCCTGAACCAGAATATGCTAAGGCTACTTCTGAGTCAGACTCAGATGAGGAAATGGAAGATGCACAAGCTGAAGATCTCCCAGAAGATCACCCTGCTGAGATTGCTGTCCCTTTTGGCAGAAATTCAGGTGCCTCTTCTTCTGGTGAAACCTCAGCTCTGATGGAGACCTTGGAAGCTCTTCATCAGAATCAAGCTATGCTGACTTCTCGTTTGGACGCGCAAGAAGTAGCCAATGCTGAGTTTCGCTCCTTCATGGCAAAGCAAGCTACAAGCACTGACGGGATTCATGATGTTCTGGCGCGGATTTTGCGTAGGCTAGGATCTTAGTCCTTTGGTCTGTGTAGTTTTCTTTCCTTGTTGCATCTGTTTTCCTGCATTCCTCTTTTGTAATCTTTCTTGTTGAAATCAATGAAAAGTTTCTTTGTTTTTACATTCCAGTGATTTTATTTGTCGTTTTATTCATCTGAATCTTTTGAATTATTCTTTTTGATGTTATGACAAAAAGGGGGAGAAGATAAATGATAAATGATTTGATTAATCTATCAGTTGCTGGGTAAAGCTCCCACACATTTACTAACAAGAACTGCAAGTTCTATATGGTTTAAGTGTTTTGCAGGTATAAAGAAGTGAAGAGAATCTTCAAAGCAAACACAAGAAGCAAAACCATAAGAAGTGTTATTCTGTAAAAAGAATAAGCTCATGGAAACTGAAGCAAGCTAAGTGCTGTCAAGCTTCAGAAATCAGAAGCAAGAAAGAAGAATGAATCAGAAGCACTGATAATAGAATTTGATCCATATTTGTCTATTTGCTCTGACAAAATTCTATTTGCTCTGATACATTATTTTAGCCTATATGGCTCTGATACATATCATGTGTTCTAATATACATTTTATGTTCTGACTCGTTCATGCTGACTTTTGTCGTTTAGTTTTTGTTCTGTAACATTTCAGGATGTAGAGATGCTCTGATGATGCTCTGGTACATTCAACAATGTTCTGATACAAATCTAGCATGAAGTGATGTTGGTAGAAATTCAAAGCTCTGAAGCTATCCGAGGGAAGCAGAAATCAGAAGCTGTGAATGTTCTAAAGATCCAGAAAACTCAAGTTCTGAAGCTGTCCTAAATGGAAGCAGAAATCAGAAGCTGTGAATGTTCTGAAGATCAAAGAAATTCAAGTTCTGAAGCTGTCCTAAATGGAAGCAGAAATCAGAAGCTGTGAATGTTCTGAAGATCAAAGAAATTCAAGTTCTGAAGCTGTCCTAGATGGAAGCAGGAATCAGAAGCTGTGAGTGTTCTAGGGATCTAAAGAAATTCTAGTTCTGAAGCTGTCCATTGGAAGCAGAAGTCAGAAGCTATGAATTCTCTGAAGACAGAAGCTTATGTGATCGTCTCTACCGAAATAATCAGGGAAGTCTTTTATTAAAGTTCTTCGAGTATTTATTTCAGGGGGAGATTATTTATCTCAGGGGGAGATTGTTAATCTCAGGGGGAGACATATTCATATGCTTGCTATAGCTGTGTAATTTGTCTTTTGCCGTCTGCTCTTTCTGATCGCAAATTCATATCATTTATATATGTTTTTGTCATCATCAAAAAGGGGGAGATTGTTAGAACAAGATTTGTTCTGATCAATTATCTTAGTTTTGATGATAACAATAATATGAATTTTGCTTAAGATAATATGGTACTCTAATCCAATGCAATTTCCTTTTCAGGAAATATATAAAGAGTATGCATAATTCAGCGCTCAGAAGCTTTGTCTCAAAGGGTTCAGCATGCAACATCAGAACATGGTCTGGCAAGACATCAGAAGATGGTCGAAGCAGAATCAGAACATGGGTCTATGGAAGCATCAGAAGAACATGAGATCAGAAGCACTGAAGTTCTGATGGTATCACGCACAGAAGCACTTCAAGGTCAGAAGATCAGAAGATGCTTTGCACCAAGCTGTTTGACTCTGATGATATTCAAACGTTGTATTCACAAACATCAGATCAGAAGGAAGTACAAGTGGCAAGCTACGCTGACTGACAAAAGGAACGTTAAAAGCTATTAAAGGCAACGTCAGTAGACACAGCGTGAACAAGGCTCGAGGTAGTTGACAAAAGCGTATAACATTAAATGCGATGCTGTACGGAACACGCAAAGCATTAAATGCACTCAACGGTCATCTTCTCCAACGCCTATAAATATGAAGTTCTGATGAGAAGCAAGGTTAACGATTCTGAACAAAAACAACTCATATTAACTTGCTGAAACTCTGTTCTATTCAAAGCTCAGAATCTTCATCTTCATCAAAGCTCACTACATTGCTGTTGTAATATATTAGTGAGATTAAGCTTAAACGTTAAGAGAAATATCACAGTTTGTGATTATAGCTTTTAAGAAGCAATTGTAATACTCTTAGAATTGATTACATTAAGTTGTAAGGAACTAGAGTGATCGTGTGGATCAGAATACTCTAGGAAGTCTTAGAGGGTATCTAAGCAGGTTGTAACTAGAGTGATCGTGTGGATCAGAATACTCTAGAAATCTTAGAGGGTATCTAAGCAGTTGTTCCTGGAGTGATCAGTGTGTGATCAGAAGACTCTGGAAGACTTAGTTGCTGACTAAGTGGAGAACCATTGTAATCCGTGCGATTAGTGGATTAAATCCTCAGTTGAGGTAAATCATCTCTGTGGGGGTGGACTGGAGTAGTTTAGTTAACAACGAACCAGGATAAAAATAATTGTGCAATTTATTTTTATCTGTCAAGTTTTTAAAGCTACACTTATTCAAACCCCCCCTTTCTAAGTGTTTTTCTATCCTTCAATTTTATCCTGCCCAAAAGGAGTTAGGGGCGGTCTTGTAACTCCATGTTGTTTTGTTCTTCTATAAATAGGAGTTTCTGGATTCGTTTTGAGCATCCAACTTAGTTTTCAGCACTAAGCCTATACTTACTTTGTAAACGCAATAATTCTTCACATCGAGGGATTATTGTACAGTAGTTGTGATTAGGTTGGAGCACTTTACTTTAATCTTGTCGCCATTTTTGTTTTAAGCCAAGTTTATTTCTCAATTGTACCAGATTAAAGCCTCTAATTTAGAGCAGGTTCCTTATTTCCAGTCCTTGCATTTACTTGTTATATATCTTGTCTTGTTTGCTTTACTTTATTTATTATCTTGCTTTGTTTTTATTTCTACTTTAACATGACAAATTTCGATATATCTATTTCCATTACCATGTTTGGCTAAATCTTTAAAGGTTAGAATGTGAGGATCATCGTTGTGATAATATTCCATATGTTATCTGTAGAAATACTTTAGGGTTTGTTTTGATTTTTAATACAAGTTTTCATTATTAATTTCGTTGGATAAGATCGAAAGTCGTCTAACTATCAAAGTTAAACTTGGTTAGCTTTAACTATTCAAAAAGGGGCGAAAGCGTTTTGTCTAGTTAATTAGGAATCCTTAACACTTTTAGAAAATTATTTTGAAACTGTTTGCGGATGTGTTCATAGGTTTGAAATCTGGTTCTATGAGCGAAAGCCATGAACCTCTTTTTAGTTAAGTATTTCAAGTTAAAACTAATTTTTCAACTAAGTCAAGAAACCAATTTCTTAAAAATAGGTTTACTACTTTAACGTAATAAGCACCTTTTATAAGTGACAATAAAAGTCATTAATTAGAGAGTAAGCTCGGTTCTTAGTACGCGAAAACGAGAAGTTCGCGTTAAATTGATTCTATTCAAAATTAGGAAATATTACCCCATAAGTAGTCATATTTAGGAACAATCGGAGTATTATCTAACTGATGTAAATTACATTCGAGCCTATCTTTTTATTTGAATTTACATATTTTTTTTACTACTCTTTCAATGGTGCACTCGAACATTGATTTGATTCGCCTTAGATAAACACCTTAACAATAGAAATCGATAAATTGGCATTTGATCTCGGTGGGAACGATAATATTTTGTAGTACTCTGACGTGATTCACACACTTGCGATTTACACCACATCAGTATCCTGATAATCTAATTGATCCTCCGTCTCATGCTACTCCTTTGACCGAACCCCTGTTCTTCAAAGCTTTCACTCCTTTTGACATCAAGTAAAATCATCTATAATGGGAAATTATGCTCAAATTAAGTACATTAGTTGACTTTCTTTATAATTGCATCTTTACTGTGCTGAAAGTTATCTTTCTAATCCTTCGCAGTTGTCATCATGTTGTATCTTTATTATGTTAAGTATATTTTTTTCTCCTTTATAGTCAAAACAAAAAACATGTTGCATCTATCACACTGATCATCTGTTATATTCTTTTATAGTCAAAATAACACTTTGTTGCATCTTCAATATGATGAATGTTTGTTCTGTACTTTGAAGTTGACGTTATGTTGCATCTTTATCATGCTGAATACCTATTTTGTTCTTCAAAGTTGTCAACATCAAAATAACAACCTATTATATGCAAAACAAGGATCCAAAAAACATACAAAAATGCAAAGTTTAAATTCTGTCGAGGCTAGCTCCTTCGGCAGCTATACATTTCGATTCCTACATGTATTTCAAAAAATACTTATTGTATACGATTCTCTATCAAATACAGCGCATACAGACTCTTTCGAGTTCTTGCTTTGACACAAAGAATTATATATTCAACATAATTTTACTTAACAAACATGTGTTAATTGAGTTAAATGAGTATAATCAACTTGTCTTGAATTCATCTTTGACTTTGACGGTAGCATTAATATATATATATATATATATATATATATATATATATATATATATATATATATATATATACACACACACACACACACACACATTAACGTAGACACATTGTTGATATTTATAAAATTATTAATTAATTAAGAATAATAATAATAACACTAATAATAATAAGGGTTACATATGTTTTTGGTCCTCGTAAATATTCCAAATTTCATTTTTAATCCCTTAAAATGTTTCCTTCAAATAATGGCCCTCTAAAATTTTAATTTTAATTTTTGGTCCCTCCTGCCAAATTGTCGCTAAAACTGTTGCTAATTTAGTCGCTAAGTAAAAAACCATCTCTAAAACCGTCTCTAAGTTGCAGGAGACTAAAATTAAAAATTTTAGGAGGACCATTCTTAAAAGAAATTATTTTGAAGTACTAAAAATGAAAATTTATATATTTAGGAGGACCAAAAATATATTTGGTGAACGTCTATGCCGCTTGTAATAGGGCGGATAGGATGCATCTTTGGGAGTCGATCTTATTAATTAAGAATAAGAGAAGTCATGAAGAATGGTGTGTGGTGGGAGATTTTAATGAAGTCTTGAGTAGAGAAGAGAGAATTGGAGAGGGAGGCTATAGGGACAATAAAGGTATGGGGGAGTTCCGGAGTTTTGTTGAACAAATGGATCTTATTGATGTTAATTGTGTCGGTGGGAAATTCACGTGGTTCAAAGACAACGGAAAGGCTATGAGTAGATTGGATAGATTTTTATTGTCGAAGAATATGATAGAAAAGTGGGAGGTGGTTGATCAAAGGATTGATAGTAGAGACATCTCGGATCATGCTCCTATTCGTCTTAATGTGGGGAGAATTGATTGGGGTCCTAAACCTTTTTGTTTTAACAATACTTGGTTTAAGCATGAAGACTTTAAATCCTTTGTTGAAATTGAATGGAAGAAGTTGAATGTTAAAGGAAGGGGGGATTATATTCTTATAGAAAAATTGAAGTTGTTAAAGAATAGGCTTAGGGTGTGGAACAAGGAGGTTTTTGGGTGGATTGATCTAAAAGTGGAAGAAGCGAGGGAGAAGATTAATGATCTTGATAAGGAGATTGAGATGAACATGGGGGGAGATAATGAAGAAGGTGTTAGTAGTAGAAGATTGGCAACCAAAGACTTTTGGGATTGTTTGAACTTGAAGGAAAGTATGCTTAGGTTGAAATCTCAGAATCTTTGGTTGAAGGAAGGAGATAAGAATTCTAAATTCTTCCATAATTATTTGAAGGAGAGACAAAGGAGAAAAGCTATATCTTCCTTGGAGGGTGTAAATGGGAGAATAGAAGGTGTCGATAACATTAAAGAAGAAGTTCGAAGTTACTTTTCCGAGTTCTTTAAGGAGGAGGTTAGTGAAAGACCGACCCCCGGATGGACTTGAGTTTAATAGTTTGAAAGAAGGGGATGTGAAGTGGTTGGAAAGATGTTTTTCGGAAGAGGAAATAAAAGAGGCGGTGTGGTCTTGTGACGGAAATAAAAGTCCCGGTCCGGACGGCTATACTTTAGAGTTCTTTAAACTAAATTGGGAGGTGGTGAAGAACGATGTTTTTCTTTTTGTTAAGGATTTCTTTGGTAGGGCGAAACTAATCAAATCTTGCACGTCTTCTTTTATCACTCTTGTTCCTAAAGTTAGGAATCCTCAAGCCTTACATGAATTTAGACCGATTTGTTTGGTTGGAAGTTTGTACAAGATATTGGCGGCTAGGCTTAAGAGGGTGGTTGGTAATCTTGTTTCTAGTAATCAAACGGCTTTTATAGAAGGAAGGAATATAGCGGATGGGGTGGTTGTGGTTAACGAGGTGTTGGATTTTGCCAATAGAGAAAAAAGAAGTTGTGTGGTTTTGAAAGTCGACTTTGAAAAGGCTTATGATAGAATAAGTTGGAGTTTTGTTAGATATATCTTTAAGAGAATGGGGTTTGGTGACCGGTGGATGAGATGGATGGAGTGTTGCATCTTTAACAATTCTATGTCGGTTCTTGTCAATGGGAGTGCAACAAAAGACTTTAAGGTGGAAAGAGGTCTTAGGCAAGGTGATCCGTTGTCTCCGTTTGTGTTTGTTTTAGTTATGGAGGCTCTTACGGCTTTGATGAAGAAATCTAAGGATATTGGTGAGTTCCGGGGTTTTAGATTAAATGATGGTGTTGAGGTTGATTTACTTCAATTTGCGGATGATACGGTTATTTTGGCTGAAGGAGATACCGCGAATTTATGGAGTATGAAAACTATCCTTAGAGGTTTTGAGTTGTTATCGGGGTCCCGTATTAATTTTCATAAGAGCAATCTTTATGGAATTAATGTGGGGGATTGGTATTTGGAAGCGGCTTCTTCCTTTTTATGTTGTCAAGTGGGCTCTCTACCTTTCAAATTTCTTGGTGTTAGGGTAGGAGGCAATCCAAGGAAATTATCTATGTGGAAGGACCTTTTAGTGATGCTTAGAAAAAGACTAAATGTTTGGAGGGGTAAATATCTCAATATGGCGGGGAGAGTGGTGTTGTTAAACTCGGTTCTTAGCTCCATACCGATTTATTCGCTCTCTTTTTACAAAGCTCCTAAGAAGGTGGTGTACGAAATTAAGTCTATTCAAAGCAAATTCCTATGGGGAGGAATCGATCTCAAGAAATCTATCTATTGGGTGGGTTGGGATACGGTGTGTAAATCTCGGAAAAAAGGGGGTTTGAGAGTTAAAAACGTGGAGTTAATGAATGTGGCTTTGCTTAGTAAATGGAAGTGGCGTATATTAATGGAGAAGAAGGCGGTGTGGAAAGATGTGTTAGAATCTAGATATGGCAATATTAAACTTAAGGTGTTAATAGGAGATGTTTCCGTGTTGTCTAATAAAGATTCCTTTTGGTGGAGAGATTTAATTATTTCGGATAACTATGAGAAGCTCCTTTTTGATCACTTCACAGGTGCAATTAAATGTAATGTAGGTAGTGGTGATCACATTCCATTGTGGTATGCGAATTGGGCGGACAATTGTTCATTGATGGAAGGTTTTCCCGATTTATTCTTCTTGTCTGATAACCATGTGCAATTTGTCAATAATGCAGGGGTATATGATGGAGGAAGAAGGTGTTGGGATTTTGAAAAGTGGTTCGGTGTGGGGAGCCATATAGCGGCAGTAGCGAAGGGGTTTTTTTTATATAACAGTCCAGTTCAAGAGGGGGAGGAATTTGTGGACAACATTCATTCTGCAGGGGCGGTGTCGGCCTCGGTTTTTTGCCATACCTCTCGCGGAGAGATAGGCGAACTGACTCTTTTCTATTTCTGCTTTTGTGTTTTTGAAAATCAGAGAGTCGCCATCGACCTTTTATTTTATCCTATTAAGGAAAGGTTTATAAAAGAAATAGAAAAAAGACCTTTAAGAAATTCTGGGTAAGGGGGTAGGTTATACAAAGGGAAGGTGTTAGCACCCTTTGTATCCATGGTTATCCATGGGCTCTTTAATTTGCTTAGCTCACTTGTTTTCAATTATTTTTCTATTGCCTTGAAATGCTCGTATGTGGTTTCAAATACCTTTGTAAATTGACTTTGTAATGATCCTTGTGCGGATGTATACAAAGTGTTTTTATCTTTCAAAAGATGTTTTGAAAAAAAGAACGTTAACTTCGTAATGATCCTTGTTTAGATATATACAAAGTATTGTCTTTTTGAAAGTTTTATTTTGAAAAACAATGATATATGAGAGATTTGTTTGTTTTTTTATTTGAGCAAGCAAATTAGGAGGTCTACCCTGAGTTATAAGGTTTTTATCCCATTTCCTTTAAAAAACTATCCTTTCACCGGATATAAACAAAAGTTCGATTTTGTATTTGAATTTGATTTTTTGATTTTGAAAAGAGTGAAAGAGGGATTACCCTAAGAGGTGCAAGTGTGATTGTGTTTGGATTCAGGTATTTTATCTTTGAAGTTAGTGGTCTAACGATTCAATTTTATCTTTGGCATACACGCAGTTTATATGTGCTGGAATTTAAAATGCGGAAATGTAAAATGCGGAAAGTAAATCTACGCTATTACATCGATTGTGCAGGAAATGTAAACTACGCTATTTACATGAATTTGACAACCTATACACTTGATCTATGAATTTAAATTGCAATAAAATAAAAGAAATGTTTTTTTGATTTTTTTGATAATTGATTTTAATTAGGAATAATGCATGATTAATTTAATTAAAATGAGAAAAAGATGGAAATAAAATTTAAACCTAAAAATTAAGTTCAAAACATGTTCAAAATGCTTGCTAATTAATTTTAAAACAAAACTAATTTTTTTTGAATTTTTGAAATTTGATTTGAAATTTATTAAGTTAATTAATACATAATTATACAAATAATTATACAAATAATTAAAACTTAAAGAGAAAATTATCCTAAATATATACAAAATTAGTTTATAATATATAAAAAATATTTAATATAAAGAACAATTTTTTATGATTTTTTTTGATTGGTTAAAATAATTAAATAGCAAATATATAAATATATACTAATTAATTATGCAAAAAATTTAAATTATGAAGAAAAATAAAATATTTTTGTATCAAAAAATAATATATTATTTTATCAACCTAGAAATGTTTTTTTTGTATTTTTTTGATTTTTTTAACTATTTTTAAATAATTTAGCAAAGAAAATTAAATAAAGTAAAAAAATATTAAGTTTGATTCAAGTGTGGTGGGCAGTAGGGTTTATGGTGTGGTTGCTAGGAGTGCATCAATGGATCAGTCAACTATTAAAAGTCTCAGGTGGGACCCACGCGAGCTGACCAACGAATAGAAAGAGGAGAAGATGCCACGCGAGTGGTCAAATGGTCCTCTTTACTGTTCATCATCTTCTTCACTTTACCTATGGATTTTGCTGCGGATTTAGCAGCCAAATTACCTGCGGATTTTTCTTTCTTTTTCCATGCTTTTGGGAACCTGCAAAAACGTGAGAATAAATCCACAAGAACAACCCAGATCCACTAAATGGCATGCTGGGAGTTCATTGGTGTTGTTAGTTTCGACTGAAACCCTCTCCATCTATGAAAACGAAAGCTTTACATTCTTGGAGTTCAAAAATGGCACACGATGCTTTAGGGTTCATGGCTCACATGTGATACGTTGGATCATCTCTAAATCATGTTAGGAACCCATAGAAACCATTAAATTATATTAAAAATCATTGGAACACGAGATATTAAAATTGAAAAATTAATGGAATATGGAAGAATGGCTATGCATGTTCTATGTACAAACAAGCAAGACTAGTGGTTAGAACCTGTTCAATAATAGTTCAGGAGAAGATTGAAGTGTTTATTTGAAGTTGATAAGAGCTTATACAAGGAAAACGAAAATTTACAAAGTATTTGATATTTTGAGTTTTTTTATGAATTTGATGGCTATGCTCTTGCTCTTTTCGTGTCTCTTCCCTTTGATGGAGTATGCTAGCCTTTATATAAGCCAAGAGGTGCTTACAAACTAAGCTAGAAGCATTTATGTCTTTGTTGAAATTTTGATTTTTAAATATTAAAAATCTTTGAATATTTGACTAAGCTTGCTCTCCTTTACTCCTCTTGCCTTGTACTTCATTTTGCTGCAGAAAAATGAAGATTCCTTGATGAGTCATGCTTAAGATTTAAGCTATGCATTATCCTTCCATTTTCCTTTTTCAATTTAATCTTAAACATGATAAAATTAAATCAAAAATGGAACAAAAATGATGTGGGCTTTGTCTTGGTCGTGGGAGGCCCATTATATCATGGTAAACATGTTTGAACTATGAAAACTTGGCCCCATTTGGAAAAAATACATTTTTTATCAATGTTGGTTTTATGCATTTTCCCAAAATTTAGCCAACTTCAACAAGGTGTAAATCCCTCAATTTTTGTCATATGAAGAATATCTTGCACTTTTTGGAAACCTCAAAGAGTCCTATAACCAATGTCTTTGGTCTCATGTAAAAATGATTTTTGATGCTCCTTGTGTGTCCTTTTGAAAAAAGTGTCTTTTTGTTGACTTTGAAAATGACATGTAATGTCTTTGTCCATATTTTTCAAATGGTGAATCTAATGACCATGGGACCAATTTCATTTGAAATATAATTGAATTTCCTTTAAAATGAGCTTTGGTTTGAATTTTTTGGATGAAGGATGAGAGAGTTATGACCAGTCAAAGTTCAGTTGACTTTTCAGGTGAAAACCCTAATTTTGAATCTTAGGGTTTTGTTGATTTTTGATCTTTCCTGGATGAATTATGATCATCCAATGATCAAATGATGAATCCTTTGACAAAATATGGATGTTGACAAAAAAATTCATTTTTGACTGACTGTTGACTTTTTTGGTCAAACGGGTCGTCTGTTGACTGTTTGAGCTGCTGACGGTGCGTCTGAGTGAATTGAAGTTTGAAAATTTGTATGATGGTACTTTGAGATATATGGAGGTCCATGAAATCCATTTGAGGTCTCAAAAACTTGTTTCTCCTGAAAAAACAATAAACCCTAATTAGGGACTGTTTGTGTAGGAGACAGTTAAGCGTACCTGATTTTTGTGCAGTGCTGAGTCTCTGCTAATCATGCGATATTCAGAAGACTTCTAGGACAAAAATCTTGGAATTTTGAAATGCAAAAGTTTGATTTTATTGATGGTACAAGACACGGAGAATTGTACTGTCAGCAGTTTGACTGTCAACTGACTATTCAGGTATTAATGTAGCAGTTAGAGTGAAAAATCAACAGTCAAAGTTAATTTTCTTTTTGTTGTTTTTGTTTTATGTGAAAGATGAAAGTTTATTTACATGACTTGTTAAAAAACACAGACATAATAAATAACTAATATTTACTGTACGCGAGCAAAATTACCGATAATAACCTTGAAAATCATTTAATGCACAGAAAAATAAATATTTGACTGGCAGAAAACACACAAAATATTATCTAAATAATTAAGCAACAGTATGACAAATAGTACAACATTTAATACAGACGGTACAAAATATTACATACTATAATGAACGGTACGACGAGTAAACGGTACATTTAAGAAATAGGAGATACGGCAAACTTTAAGAATGACGATTGATAACCCATGCTACAAATAATAACATGTAGATGATTGGGAGTGTAAGCATCCCAGGTCCACATTTTTCAGGGCTATGTAGACAGAAGAAAGACATGATTATCACCACGACGGTGATGATCATAAGAAAACACGTCTCTATCCGCTTCGCCATTTTTGCCGGGGGGTGCAGAGAAAATGAATATGAAGTAGAAATTTGAGAGATGAGTTAGAATTTGATGTGAGATTTTATGAAAAAAATGAGAGGTATTTATAGAATGGAAAGAAGGATAGAGACATTGGGGAATGAAGTGATTCCGTACCAAAGGAAAATTTGAGTGGAGGTAAGATTTGAAATAAAGTGTATGATAATGTTGGGAAAACGAGAGATGTATAGAATAAAGTTAGGATTTGATTTTTTTAAAAAAGAAGATTTGAAAAGAGATTTTGAAAATAATGGAATATAGTACAAAAGTTAGTGGGAAACAAAAAATCAGTAATAATTTACTTGTTTACCAGTACAGTCTGAATCCCCGGACTCTGCGCCTGCAAAAGATTTATCTCTGTACCAATTGTGTCAGTACTATTTATCTGTAAATAAATATCAAACAAATAGCGTGTGTGAAGTAATAAACAGTAATTGGCGTTTGCGTAAGAATAAATTTAACAGCGAGCCAAAATACCGTATAAGAAAGATTCTAAAAACCAAGTATTCATAAATCAGGATAAAAATCCAAGATTATATGAAATTCTTAATTTTTAGATTGAAGTTTTCTTGAAAAAAGATGCGGGCAAATTTTGGGGTATAACAGGCGGACAGCAGTCTTTGTGAGACTGCCACTGCTGGGTTTTTGGTGTCTCAGCCGGTTCTGGTTCGGGCTGGTACGGCTGCCAGCAGGGTTGCTGTAGGAGCGGACAATTCTGTTGTCACGGATCAAGGTAAATAGTCAGACCTGGGCTGTTTCTTTAAAGCGTTTGGAGGCTATTTTGTAGCGCACGGAGGTGCATGTTTTAAAGGAGGATTCTTTTTCTTGGAAGTTGACATCGAATGGTAGCTTTTCGGTGAAGTCATGCTATGATCATTTTTTGGCAATTCTTTCCGGAAATCCTATGGAGGCTAATAAGGTTAAGGCCTTATCTTATCTTTGGAAGAGTTTTGCTCCTTCTAGAGTTTTACTTTTTGGTTGGAGATATATTCTTGATAGAATACCGACAAGGGATCAATTGGTGAGAAGGGGTATCTTGAGAGAAGGTGTTGATTCTTTATGTGCTCTTTGTTTATTGGAGGAGGAATCTATAGAGCATTTATCTTTTTTCTTGTAGGGTTGCTTCTAACATTTGGAGAAGGGTTTATATGTGGCTAGAGTTGGTCGAATTTATGTCTCTTGAGGACTTTGTGACCTTCTTCTATAATTGTGATAAGATTTCTTGTTTGAATAAGAGGGCGATTGTGGCTATAGTTTGGCTCGCTACGGTTTGGTCTATTTGGCTAAAACGTAATGCGGTGATTTTTAAGCTAGAATCTTTTAGTTTCTCCGAATGTATGTCGGAGTTAGTCTTCAACTCATGGTGTTGGCTTTGTAACTCTTCTAAGAAGGTGAACAATTGTAACTTTTACTATTGGAATATTTTACCTCTTGAGTGTTTTGAGAGGTAGGAGCTTTCCGTTTTGTTTCGGGTAGGAACATCCTTTTTGCTCCTTTTAATTCCATTGCTTATTTAAAAATAAAAAAAAAAACTATATATTTTTTTTGTTTTATGACTTTGCATTTTCTCTCATGAAAGGTTATACCATAATTAAAACTGGTAAGAATGAATTCTGATGATGGATAAGTTTTTTAATTTATCTCCTAATTATATGTATTAAATGGACAAATACATGACACATTGATGTTGCTAAAAGCCATTTTATACATTATTTAAAATTTAGGATGTATTTTTCTAAAACTCTATAATTTCTATACGTCAATATAAATATCTTTTACTGAAGCTTGAAATTTTAATTAAAAGTGATACAAGCTAATGATATTTGAACCACACAAATGGAAAAGAATATCGTTAAGGTTTTCAAAATAGTTTACGTTATGATTATTATTATTTTTCTACTTCTTGATGCAAATGAAAGTTATGGTAAGCGATTTTCTAAACCTTTTTAAATGTATTCACTTATTTTTTTACTGATTTAGTACATTAATCTTCTCTCTCAGTTGTTATTACAGAGACAGATGTTCCATGTAAAGTACGTCAAGATTGTTCTAAAACTTTGTGTACTTTTGGCTCTTCACGAAAATGTAATCGAGCAGGTTATTGTGTATGTGTTTCACACGTTCTCGATTAGATATTATGTTGGCATCCAATAACTCAATTTCTTATTTAATTTTTATAATTTTATGAAACTTGTAGTTACTTTCTTATTTAATTTTTACAATTTTATGAAACTTGTAGTTACTACTTTGTAAGTTAAAATGATACAAATAAAATGAAATATAACATTAATGCCTACTTTATCAGTCGTCTTCTTTTCTCTTAATTTTGAGACACTATCACGACATTTTCAAATTGTCTTTTCAATTCCAATGCTTAATAGAATTGTTTTTAGTAGTACTATAATTTTGTTTGGGTAAATAATAAAATTTCAAAAAATATGTGATTATTATATTTATTTTAATTGCAATTTTTAATTAAATTTCTTAAAAATTAAAAAATAAAATTTAATTTTAACTTTTAATCATCATTACATTTATTATTTTTTTCATTTTAAAATCACAGTACCACGACCTTCTCAAATTGTCTTCTCAATTCCAGCTTAATATAATTTTTTGTGCGTAGTAATGTAATTTTGTTTGGACAAATAAAAGTATTTCAAAAAAATGTGGTTATTATGTTTATTTTCATTGTAATTTCTAATTAAATATTTTTAATAAATTTAAAAAAAATGGAAAAAGTCTATATAACCTTTAATTTTTAATCATCAGTGTATTTATTATTTTATTAATTTTCATTTTAAAATTTAAAAAACGCAAAAAAGAAATATTTACTAAATAACACAATAAATTAATTTTATAACTATTATTAATATCATTAACTCTTTTTTCACTAAAGAACAAAAAATCTATTTTGAGTTTGGTCCAAATATGTCTTTCAAGGTTGTTGTACCTTCTCATCATTTTGAGAAAGGAATGTGATGAGCTTTCCCTCCTATTTGGAGAGGCCCAATTAGATATGGGTTAGTGACTCAATTGTGTGTTATAAGAGCACACTTTAAATGGTGGTGATTGGATTCAGAGCTTTCTAAGTCGATTTGTCTAGTCCTTCTTTGAGGTCAGAATTTTTTGGTGTTTTTTTGGGTTGTTTTGCCTCTCTGGATTCTTGTTGTATTCTAAGATTGATTGAAAGTCTTGATGATATTGATGTATACCTCTAACTAGTGTTAGAGATAACTTTGTTTGTACCCATTGTTGATTATAGTGGAGATTTTAAGTGGCCTACTAGTCCCGTGGTTTTTTACTCCTAGTTAATGGAGGTTTTTCCACGATAAAATAGTGTTGTTCGATATGTTTTTTGTTGATTGTCATTGCATGTGATATTTGGGAGAGTTTATCTTGTTCAATTTTTCCGTTGTGTTTGTGATTTCCTCTCAACAAGTAGTATCTAGAGTCGTGGTTTGATTTGTGTAACAATGGAGACGAACACATCTCAGATGGTGAATTTGAATGGTTCCAACTATAATGTTTGGAAAGGAAAAATGAAATATTTTCTGTATGTGAAAGTTTTTCACTTACCGGTTTTCTCTATTGAAAAACTCGATGGAAAAAGTGATGAAGAATGGACTTCGTTGCATAGACAAGTTTGTGGTTATATTCGCCAATGGGTGGATGATAATATTTTGAATCACGTGAGCTCGGTGACTCATGCTCGCTCTCTTTGGACCAAAATGAGGAGTTGTATGCAAGAAAGACGGGGAACAATAAGTTGTTCTTGTTCAAGCAATTGATGTCATTGAGGTAAAGTGATGGTTCACCAATGACCGGTCGCTTGAACACTTTTCATGGGATTCTAAATCAATTGTCGCAGATGAATCTTACTATTGATGCTGAAATTCAAGGTTTGTGGCTTCTTGGTATTTTTCCTAATTCTTGGGAGACTCTTAGGACATCCTTGTCTAACTCCGCACCGAATGATATCATCTCGATGGACTTGGCTAAAAGTACTATGTTGAATGAGGATTTGAGGCGTAAGTCGCAAGGTTCTTCTTCATATTCTAAGGTGTTGGTTACCGAATCAAGGGGAAGATATAAAAGTAGAGGTTCAAGTAATCGTGGTACTTCACGTGGTAAATCACAAGGAGGCTCTAATAGATTCTCTCTAATTGAGTGTAATCATTATGGGGAAAAGGGACACATAAAGAGGTATTGTCGTAAGTTGAAAAGGGAAAACAAGAAGAAGAGCTACAACAATGACAAAAATGAAGGTAACAATAATGAAGATGTTGCTATTGTTTATAATTTCTTTATTATTTGCAATAGTTGTGTAGAGAAGAATGTCAATCTATCATGTGATGAGATGGATTGGGTGGTTGATAGTGGTGTTTCTACTCATGCAACCTCAAGACGTGATATTTTTTCAACTTATGAGATCGTTAACTTTGGGGTTGTTTGTATGGGAAATAATGGGCAAGCTAATGTCATCAGAATGGGAGATATTTGTGTCAAAACTAGCAATGAGACTACTCTAGTTCTCAAAGGTGTGAAACACACTCCGGAACTTTGATTCAATATATTATCCGTTGAAAATTTGGATAATTAAGGATATGATAATTCTTTTGTAGGCAATGAAAGGAAGTTAAAGAAAGCTTAATGGTGATATCTAAAGGAAAAAGGAATTTGAACTTGTACGTTGTCCAACTTAGGATTTCGAAGTGCTACATCAATACTTGTGACAATGATAGCTCATCCGAATTATAGCACAAGCGTTTGGGTCATATGAGTGAAAAAAGTTTGAGTATTTTGGCTAAGAAGAATGTGTTGTATGGTGTTTCTGATGCAAATTTGAGAAAGTGTTCACATTGTTTGACAGGTAAGCAAAGGCGAGTTTCCTTTATGTCATTCGAACCTAGGAGGAAATTAGAAGTGTTGGATTTAGTACATTCCGATGTGTGTGGTCTGATGAAGACACAGTCATTTGGTGGTGCATATTACTTTGTGACTTTCATTGATGATTATTCTCGGAAAATATGGGCTTATACATTGAATACGAAATATCAATTGTTAGATACCTTCAAGTTGTTTCAAGCATCAGTTGAAACAGAAACGACAAAAAAACTCAAGTGTATCTGAACTGATAACGGGGGAGAGTATATAGGACCTTTCAACAAGTATTATCAAGATTAAGGTATACATCATCAAAATTCTCCTCAAAAGACACCACAATTGAATGGTTTAGCCTAAATGATGAATAGAACTTTGGTGGAAAGGGTGAGATGTTTACTTTCTCAATCAAAGTTTCCGAAATACTTTTGGGGAGAGGCATTGAGCACAGTTGTACATCTTTTAAACCTCACTCCATGTGTTCCGTTAAAGTTTGATGTTCCAAATCATGTTTGGAGTGGTAAAGATGTTTCCTACGACCATCTTCAGGTGTTTGGGTGCATGGCTTATGTGCATATTTCGAAGGATGACAAATCAAAATTGGATGAGAAGTCAAAGGAATGTGTGTTTGTTGGGTATGGACTTGATGAGTTTGGGTATCAATTCTTTGATCCGGTTCAACGGAAGCTTATTCGTAATCGTGATGTCGTATTCAACTCGGTGATGATTGAACATTACAAGATGACCAAGGCCGATTATTGTGTGTTTTTTTGGAATTTCTCCGAAGGTGATTTTATTATTCTCTTGCTTTATGTGGATGATATGATAATTGTTGGATAAGATATTTTAATAATTAAAGAGTTGAAGTACACTTTGAGTGAATCTTTTTCTATGAAGGATTTAGGAGAGGCTAGGAAAATTCTTGGTATTGAAATTGTTCGAGATAGAAATGAGAAGAAGTTATACTTGTCGCAAGAAAAGTATGTGGAGAAAGTACTTTGGCGTTTTAGTATGGATAAGGTTAAAACGGTGAGTGTTCCACTTGCTTCTCATTTCAAGCTTAGTCATAAACTATGTTCATCTACAAATAGAGAAAAGTTGAGTATGAAGAATATTCCGTACTCGTCGACCATTGGTAGTTTTATGTATGCCATGGTTTGCACAAGACCCGATATTGCTCATGCCGTGGGAATGGTGAGTCGTTATCGCTCAAATCCGGGAAAGGATCATTAGGAGGCCGTGAAGTGAATGATGTGATATTTGCGTGGCACTTCGAATTTGAGACTAACTTTGGGATGCAATAAGCCTATGTTGGTTTGATATACATATTCAGATTTGGTCGAAATCTTGGATGACAAAAAATCTACTTCGGGATATATGGTGACTTTTGTCGGGGGAGCCGTGGCTTGGCAATCAAAATTGCAAAAGTTTGTTGCACTCTCTACTACCAAAGCCGAGTTTATAGCCATCGTGGAGGTGTCAAAAGAGTTGTTATGGTTGAGGAAATTTTCAATGGAACTTGGTGTGAAACAAAAAAAGTATGTCTTATTTTGTGATAACTAAAGTGCCATTCACTTTTCGAAGAATTCCTCCTTTCACTCGAGGTCGAAGCATATTGATGTTTGTTATCATTGGATTCGTGATGCATTAGATTCCAAGCTGATGGAGCTTGATAAGATTCACACCGATGACAATGGTTCAGAAATATTGACAAAAGTGTTGCCTAGGGGAAAGTTTAAGTTTTGTCGTATGGAAGCTAAATTGGTGTTGCCCTCCAACTAGTTGTTCAAGGGAGTTTGTTGGGCTTTCCCTCCTATTTGGAGAGATACAATTAGATATGGGTTGATGACTCATGTGTGTGTAAGCCTTTGTTATCATCCAACAAAGAGAATTAGATTATTCATTCATTTTGAGAGAGAAACAACAAGAAAAGCTAGTGAGAAAACATTATTCCATGCCCTTTTTCTACACAAATCAGTTCCAGAAAATCGAAGCTTACGCAAAGCCCAACAGTCAGATCGTCCTGAGATTTTGACACAATATTCATGACTTATAAGATCACATTATGAATGATGATGATTGGATTCAAAGCTTTCTAAGTCGGTATGTCGAGTCCATCTTTGAGGTCAGAATTTCTTGGTGTTTTTTTTGGGTTATTTTGTCTCTTTTGATTCTTGTTGTATTCCAAGATTGATTTCAAATCTTGATGATGTTGATGTATACCTTTAACTAGTGTTAGAGAGAACCTTATTTGTACTCATTGTTGATTATAGTGGAGATTTTAAGTGGCTTACTGGTCACATGGTTTTTTACTCCTAGTTAACAAAGGTTTTTTTGACAATAAAATTGTGTTGTGTTGTTCGATGTGTTTTTTTACTTATTGTCGCTGCATGTGATATTTGAGAGAGTTTATCTTGTTTAATTTTTCCTTTGCGTTTGTGATTTTCTCCCAACAGAATGTTGCTCCATTATCATGATACGTATTGCCACTACCACAAACATAGATTTTGATGGCTTTATCTTGAAAAAAACTTGAGGCATCATAGTATATATACATAGGATAATTAGGAGAAAATCATAAAATAGAGAAAAACTTTTTTCGGTGGCACCTCAGTCATTTACCTTTTAAAATTTAATACTCATTGGCACTCAAATCATTTCTTTTCAAAGCCTAATATCCATTAGTACCAAACTCATTGCCTTTTCAAATTCCAGTATTCATTGGCACCAAGTATATTACTTTTCAAAGCTCAATATACATTTGTATCAAAGTCATTTATTTTTCAAAACTCAATATTTATTGACACCTCGGTCATTTACCTTTCAAAACCCAATATTCATTGGCATCCAAGTTGTCATACCCTAATCTCCCCCTAAGATACCACCTCATTTGCATTTAAGCATTACATCAAGATCACACACTTGTTCCCTATGTTTGTGTTTCTTTTTTTTTCCTTTCCAAGGATGAGTTTGAATAAAAGCAACAAGTATTATGCCTCAACTTGGGCTTTGGTCCCTCAAAGTAGCGAGATTCGGTTTTCCCCCTTATTAAAAAAAATTTTAGCCTTCGCCCCTTAGAAAACAAGATTCTGTTTCCAGACACCCCCTATCATCTGTTTGGCTGACTGGGCGTGTTGAGATGGCGCTGAATCTGTTGAGGTGGCACTGAATCTTCATTGCTGGCTTAGGTGGCGTGGATAGGTTGCAAAAATCACAATTAATTGATTTGCAAAACCTGGGATTCGAACCCAGGTCTTAATGCATATAGGGGGAACCTCCAACCATTGCACCATTCACAGTTTCTTGTACAATCATCGCGTTTCCTTGTATATGTTATAGTTTATATTCTTAATATATTATTTTACTTATTTATCATATAATTTATTGATTATATAGTTTATTTTATCAATGATTGTATATATTATATAGTTTTATATTATTAATATATTATTTATTTATTTGTTTTATTTATTTACTTATTATATAGTTTTATTTATTAATAACTAAATTAAATATATTTATTTAATGGTTCGTTTTTATTAATATTTATTTATTATTAATATTTATTTGTTATTAATATTTATTTATTAATAATATTAATTTATTATTAATATTTATTTATTTATTAATATTTTATAAAAAAACGTTAATTAAAATACTTTTAAACATTTTATAATTATATAATTATTAAATAATACAGCTTTTTTAATTTATATATTACTGAAAAAGTTAATTAAAAAACTAAATAAAAGAATGGAGTATTATTGAAAAACTAAATAAAAGAATGGAGTATTATTGAAAAACTAAATACAGCTTTTTTAATTTATATATTATTGAAAAAGTTAATTAAAAAACTAATTAATATGTACATCTTTTTTAATTGAAAAAGAATGGAATATTATTATATAGAACTTTTTTGCAAATATAAACAAAAAAACATGCATGGTTTGGTGGTAAGCTAGTAGGAATGTAACATTAGTGACCTGGGTTCGAAACCTAGGTTTTGCAAGTTTGATTATTTGCAATTTTGCAAGCTTTCCAAAACCATGCCCAGTCAGCAAGATTCCCCTCGCCCAGTCAGCCAAACAAGGGATAGGGGGTGTCTGAAAACAGAATCTTGTTTTCTAAGGGGCGAAGGCTAAATTTTTTTTTAATAAGGGGGAAAACCGAATCTCGCTACTTTGGCAGGGGGTGAAATGTATTAAACCCTTTTTCAAAACTCAATATTTATTGACACCTCGGTCATTTACCTTTCAAAACCCAATATTCACTGGCATCCAAGTTGTCATACCCTAATCTCCCCCTAAGATACCACCTCATTTGCATTTATGCATTACATCAAGATCACACACTTGTTCCCTATGTTTGTGTTTCTTTTTTTTTCCTTTCCAAGGATGAGTTTGAATAAAAGCAACAAGTATTATGCCTCAACTTGGGTTTTGGTCCCTCAAGTCAAGAGTGTGTGATTGATTATTGAGCCTTAAGAGCTACCTCATTGAAGCACGACCTCTAATCTCAAAGCATAAAGTTTTCAAGCATCATCCAATCTCATTTGAATCAAAGATATCTCAAAGTTTGATGGCTTGTTCCTCAAGAAACTTCAAAGGTTCATGTGTTTATTTCCATGTCTTGTTCATCATGTTACCTCAAGTTCTTTGCATGATCCTCAAATTAATTACAATCAAGATGTCATCATTTGAAGTTCATATATTCATTATTATGGCTTGATTTGCAAAAAAAAAAACATCAAAAGATTGCTAGTTGATTCAAGTACTTTGACATAAAAAAAATCAACATTTCAAGGGTATAGTCAAAAGGGTGCAACTCCTTCATGGTTCAACATTTTTTAGTGCTTCTTTTAGCAAATGACTCTCTTTGACATCCTAAACAACTTCTTTTTGCAACTCAAGAGCTAATTATGCATGAAAAATTAGCAGAGATGGAGAAACATTATAGGTCACTAGTGTTCAAACAGACACTCCCGTGCCATTTTTTTCGCTTTTTTAATGCGCACAATAGAGACAAATAAATGTGCGTATATCTTTTTATGAGGTTTTTATTGTACATCACCTTAAGAATAATATTATTTAGACACAATTAGTATAATTAAGATCAAGTTGATAAGTATATGTTTTAAAAGTGTGTTAGTGAAAATACTATATATGTTTTAAAAGTGTTTTAGTGATGAAGGATAGAAAAACACTTAGAAAGGGGGGGTTTGAATAAGTGTAGCTTTAAAACTTGACAGATAAAAATAAATTGCACAGTTATTTTTATCCTGGTTCGTTGTTAACTAAACTACTCCAGTCCACCCCCGCAGAGATGATTTACCTCAACTGAGGATTTAATCCACTAATCGCACGGATTACAATGGTTCTCCACTTAGTCAGCAACTAAGTCTTCCAGAGTCTTCTGATCACACACTGATCACTCCAGGAACAACTGCTTAGATACCCTCTAAGACTTTCTAGAGTATTCTGATCCACACGATCACTCTAGTTACAACCTGCTTAGATAACCTCTAAGACTTCCTAGAGTATTCTGATCCACACGATCACTCTAGTTCCTTACAACTTAATGTAATCAATTCTAAGAGTATTACAATTGCTTCTTAAAAGCTATAATCACAAACTGTGATATTTCTCTTAACGTTTAAGCTTAATCTCACTAATATATTACAACAGCAATGTAGTGAGCTTTGATGAAGATGAAGATTCTGAGCTTTGAATAGAACAGAGTTTCAGCAAGTTAATATGAGTTGTTTTGTTCAGGATCGTTAGAATCATTAACCTTGCTTCTCATCAGAACTTCATATTTATAGGCGTTGGAGAAGATGACCGTTGAGTGCATTTAATGCTTTGCGTGTTCCGTACAGCATCGCATTTAATGTTATACGCTTTTGTCAACTACCTCGAGCCTTGTTCACGCTGTGTCTACTGACGTTGCCTATAATAGCTTTTAACGTTCCTTTTGTCAGTCAGCGTAGCTTGCCACTTGTACTTCCTTCTGATCTGATGTTTGTGAATACAACGTTTGAATATCATCAGAGTCAAACAGCTTGGTGCAAAGCATCTTCTGATCTTCTGACCTTGAAGTGCTTCTGAGCGTGATACCATCAGAACTTCAGTGCTTCTGATCTCATGTTCTTCTGATGCTTTCATAGACCCATGTTCTGATTCTGCTTCGACCATCTTCTGATGTCTTGCCAGACCATGTTCTGATGTTGCATGCTGAACCCTTTGAGACAAAGCTTCTGAGCGCTGAATTATGCATACTCTTTATATATTTCCTGAAAAGGAAATTGCATTGGATTAGAGTACCATATTATCTTAAGCAAAATTCATATTATTGTTATCATCAAAACTAAGATAATTGATTAGAACAAATCTTGTTCTAACAATCTCCCCCTTTTTGATGATGACAAAAACATATATAAATGATATGAATTTGCGATCAGAAAGAGCAGACGGCAAAAGACAAATTACACAGCTATAGCATAAGCATATGAATATGTCTCCCCCTGAGATTAACAATCTCCCCCTGAGATAAATAATCTCCCCCTGAAATAAATACTCGAAGAACTTTAATAAAAGACTTCCCTGATTATTTCGGTAGAGACGATCACATAAGCTTCTGTCTTTAGAGAATTCATAGCTTCTGACTTCTGCTTCCATTGGACAGCTTCAGAACTAGAATTTCTTTAGATCCCTAGAACACTCACAGCTTCTGATTCCTGCTTCCATCTAGGACAGCTTCAGAACTTGAATTTCTTTGATCTTCTGAACATTCACAGCTTCTGATTTCTGCTTCCATCTAGGATAGCTTCAGAGCTTTGAATTTCTACCAACATCACTTCATGCTAGATTTGTATCAGAACATTGTTGAATGTACCAGAGCATCATCAGAGCATCTCTACATCCTGAAATGTTACAGAACAAAAAACTAAACGACAAAAGTCAGCATGAACGAGTCAGAACATAAAATGTATATTCTAACACATGATATGTATTAGAGCCATATAGGCTAAAATAATGTATCAGAGCAAATAGAATTTTGTCAGAGCAAATAGACAAATATGGATCAAATTCTATTATAAGTGCTTCTGATTCATTCTTCTTTCTTGCTTCTGATTTCTGAAGCTTGACAGCACTCAGCTTGCTTCAGTTTCCATGAGTTTATTCTTTTTACAGAATAACACTTCTTATGGTTTTGCTTCTTGTGTTTGCTTTGAAGATTCTCTTCACTTCTTTATACCTGCAAAACACTTAAACCATATAGAACTTTGCAGTTCTTGTTAGTAAATGTGTGGGAGCTTTACCCAGCAACTGATAGATTAATCAAATCATTTATCATTTATCTTCTCCCCCTTTTTGTCATAACATCAAAAAGAATATGTCAAAAGATTCAGATGAAAGCAAGAGACAAAAGGAAAGAAACACAAATAACTTTTTCATTGATAATCAACAAAAAGGATTACAAGAGAGGAATGCAGGAAAACAGATGCAACAAGGAAAGAAAACTACAAAGACCAAAGGACTAAGATCCTAGCCTACGCAAAATCCGCGCCAGAACATCATGAATCCCGTCAGTGCTTGTAGCTTGCCTTGCCATGAAGGAGCGAAACTCAGCATTGGCTACTTCTTGAAGGATAGAAAAACACTTAGAAAGGGGGGGGATTGAATAAGTGTGACTTAAAATCTTGAGCGATAAAAATAAAATGCACAATTATTTTTATCCTGGTTCGCTGTTAACGAAGCTACTCCAGTCCACCCCCGCAGAGATGATTTACCTCAACTGAGGATTTAATCCACTAATCGCACGGATTACAATGGTTTTCCACTTAGCCGCAACTAAGTCTTCCAGAGTCTTCTGATCACAACCTGATCACTCCAGGAACAACTGCTTAGTTCACTCCTAAGACTTTTCTAGAGTCTACTGATCAACACGATCACTCTAGGCTTAGTTCACTCCTAAGACTTTCTGCTCAGCCAACTGCCAAGACTTCCTGCTCAGCCAACTGCCAAGACTTCCTGCTCAGCTAACTGCTAAGACTTCCTAGAGTATACTGATCAACTGATCACTCTAGTTCCTTACAACTTAATGTAATCAATTCAAGAGTTTACAAATGCTTCTAAAAAGCGATAATCACAACTGTGATATTTCTCTTACAATTTAAGCTTAATCTCACTAAGATATTACAACAGCAATGTAGTGAGCTTTGATGAAGATGAAGATTCTGAGTTTAGATTTGAACAGCGTTTCAGCAAGTTTGATATGAGTTGTTTTGGTGCAGAATCGTTAACCTTGCTTCTCATCAGAACTTCATATTTATAGGCGTTGAGAAGATGACCGTTGAATGCATTTAATGCTTTGCGTGTTCCGTACAGCTTTGCATTTAATGTTATACGCTTTTGTCAACTACCTCGAGCCTTGTTCACGCTGTGTCTACTGACGTAGCCTTTAGTAGCTTTAACGTTCCTTTTGTCAGTCAGCGTAGTCTGCCACGTGTACTTCCTTCTGATCTGATGTTTGTGAATACGACGTTTGAATATCATCAGAGTCAAACAGCTTGGTGCACAGCATCTTCTGATCTTCTGACCTTGAAGTGCTTCTGAGCGTGATACCATCTTCTGATCTTCAGTGCTTCTGATCTCATGTTCTTCTGATGCTTCCATAGACCCATGTTCTGATTCTGCTTCGACCATCTTCTGATGTCTTGCCAGACCATGTTCTGATGTTGCATGCTGAACCATTTGAGACACATCTTCTGAGCGCTGAATTATGCGTACTCTTTATATATATTTCCTGAAAGGGAAATTGCATTGGATTAGAGTACCATATTATCTTAAGCAAAATTCATATTATTGTTATCATCAAAACTAAGATAATTGATAAGAACAAATCTTGTTCTAACAATCTCCCCCTTTTTGATGATGACAAAAACATATATAAATGATATGAATTTGCGATCAGAAAGAGTAGACGGCAAAAGACAAATTACACAGCTATAGCATAAGCATATGAATATGTCTCCCCCTGAGATTAACAATCTCCCCCTGAGATAAATAATCTCCCCCTGAAATAAATACTCGAAGAACTTTAATAAAAGACTTCCCTGATTATTTCGGTAGAGACGATCATATGAGCTTCTGCCTTCAGAGAATCCATAGCTTCTGACTTCTGCTTCCATTGGACAGCTTCAGAACTTGAATTTCTGGATCTTTTAGAACATTCACAGCTTCTGACTTCTGCTTCCATTCAGGACAGCTTCAGAACTTGAATTTCTTTGATCTTCAGAACATTCACAGCTTCTGACTTCTGCTTCCATTCAGGACAGCTTCAGAACTTGAATTTCTGGATCTTTTAGAACATTCACATCTTCTGATTTCTGCTTCCCTCGGATAGCTTCAGAACTTTGAATGTCTACTAACATCACTTCATGCTAGATTTGTATCAGAACATTGTTGAATGTACCAGAGCATCATTTGAGCATCTCTACATCCTGAAATGTTACAGAACAAAAACTAAACGACAAAAGTCAGCATGAACGAGTTAGAACATAAAATGTATATTCAAATACATGATATGTATCAGAGCCAAATGTATCAGAGCATTTTAGGCTAAAAACATGTATCAGAGCAAATAATGTATCAGAGCCATAACATTATGTGTATCAGGGCAAATAGAATTTTGTCAGAACAGGATAGACAATGATATTCAAATTCTATTATCAGTGCTTCTGATTCATTCTTCTTTCTTGCTTCTGATCTCTGAAGCTTGACAGCACTCAGCTTGTTTCAGTTTCAATTGTTTTGCTTCTAGTGTTTGCTTTGAAAATTCACTTCACTTCTTTGTACCTGCAAAACACTTAAACCATATAGAACTTGCAGTTCATGTTAGTGAGAGTGTGGGAGCCTTTACCCAGCAACTGATAGATTTAATCAAATCATTTATCATTTATCTTTCTCCCCCTTTTTGTCATAACATCAAAAAGTATATATAAAAAGATTCAGATGTATAAAACGACAAAAGAAAACATTTACTGGAATGTAAAACACAAAGAAACTTTTTCATTGATAATCAAAGAAGGATTACAAAAGATGTGCAACAAGGAAAAATAAAACTACTGAGACCAAATCCTAGGACCCTAGCTAAGACCACGTCTGTGCCAGCATGCCATGAAGGAGTGAGACGCCTCATTGACTGCTTCTAGGGCTTTCAGGCGAGGGATCAGGAAGACTTGGTCCTGCAGCAGATCTTCCACCACCTTTTCCAGAGACAACATCCTCAGCGGGTGAAGATGAAGAGATGTCTTCAGAAGAGATTAAGGGAGAGGAAAAATCAGATGAAGCTGAGTCTTGAAGGTCGAGAGATGAGGAAGAAGATGGAGATGATGGAGGGCTTTCACCAGGAGGATGAAACACACGTCTAGAATAATTTCCAGACAGCATTGCTTCGAAAGGATTCACCTTGAGAGGATCATAGGTGATTTTGATCTTTTTGGGTTTGGAAGGTGATGTTTCAACAGCTTTTCGTTTGTTGTTTCTATCATTCTCAATATTTGCTGGTTTTGAGGAAGAATTCATGATGAGTTTGCAAAAAAAATGAACAGGTAGGGTTTGATAAGAAAGAGAGGTAGAGACAATCTTTAAGAAGGAAACAAGGAGATAGGAAACCGAAAACCATTTTGAAGAGTATTTAAAGGAAAATAAAATGAAACGAATGATGAAAAGCATTTAATGTTACGTGACGTGAGGAGAGATAATAAAGACAAATGAAGTGACTTGCACAGTTACCTATGGTCGGCGTCCCTTCAACTGCACGCGCGCTTATCCATGAATAGTAACGGCAGGTTTACCATCCCGAGATAAAGCGTAACAGCTGTTTTGCTTTACAAGATGTTCTGAATCAACTTAGACAATGAAACGTTAGTAATAACCGAATCATAATTTCTAAACGAATTCAATCAGAACTTCTGGAAAAAAAAAATGTTCCACATTCATTTCAGAAGATACTCATACATGAGAAATTCTCATCTTCTCATTCTGGGCACAAATCCATACTGATGTTCTTCAGAATGAACTTAAACCTATCTTCAGCCAGGGGTTTTGTAAAGATATCAGCCCATTGATGGTCTGTATCAACAAAGTTTAAAGATATAACACCCTTCTGAACATAGTCCCTTATGAAATGATGTTTTATCTCAATATGTTTAGCTTTTGAATGAAGAATAGGATTCTTAGATAAACATATAGCAGAAGTATTATCACAGAAAATAGGAATGTTACTCTCAAAAATCTGATAATCTTCTAACTGACTCTTCATCCAGAGCATCTGTGTACTACAACCAGCAGCTGCGACATATTCTGCTTCTGTGGTTGATAGAGCAATGGTTGCTTGCTTCTTGCTGTACCAGGAGATTAAGTGACTTCCAAGAAATTGGCAACTTCCTGAAGTACTTTTTCTTTCAATTCTGTCTCCAGCATAATCAGCATCGCAGAATCCTACTAAGTTGTATTCTTTAGATTTTCTGTAAACTAAACCAACATTAGTAGTACCTTTCAGATACCTTAGAATCCTCTTAACAGCAGTTAAATGAGATTCTCTAGGATCCGATTGGAATCTAGCACACAAACAAACACTGAACAGAATGTCAGGTCTAGAAGCAGTCAGATATAGAAGAGATCCAATCATACCTCTGTATAGCTTCTGATCTACCTTCTTACTTACCTCATCCTTACCTAGGATGCATGTTGGATGCATAGGAGTTTTGGCTTCTTTGCAGTCTAGAAGATTGAACTTCTTCAGAAGTTCCTTCACATACTTGGTTTGATGAACATACGTTCCTTCTGATGTTTGATTTATTTGTATTCCAAGGAAATACTTGAGTTCTCCCATCATGCTCATTTCAAACTCAGCCTGCATAGACTTAGCAAACTCCTTTCCAAGTGTAGCATTAGATGTTCCAAAAATAATATCATCTACATATATTTGACAAATTAAAATATCCTTTTCAAAGGTTTTACAAAAGAGAGTAGTGTCCACTTTTCCTCTAGTGAAACCATTATCTAGAAGGAAAGAACTTAAGCGTTCATACCAAGCTCTGGGAGCCTGTTTCAATCCATACAATGATTTCTTAAGTTTAAAAACATGATTAGGAGACATAGAGTCTTCAAAACCAGGAGGTTGATGGACATAAACTTCTTCATCTATATAACCATTTAAGAAGGCACTCTTAACATCCATCTGATAGAGAGTGATGTTATGTTGAGTGGCAAAAGAAATTAATAGACGAATAGACTCTAACCTGGCCACTGGTGCAAAGGTTTCTGTGTAGTCAATCCCTTCTTGCTGACTATAACCCTGAGCCACCAGTCTGGCTTTGTTCCTTACCACTTCACCTTTCTCACTAAGCTTGTTTCTGAAGACCCATTTTGTACCGATTATATTGAATCCATCTGGTCTAGGAACAAGATCCCAAACATCATTCCTTGTAAACTGATTTAGTTCTTCTTGCATAGCAATTATCCAGTCTGGATCTTCTAGAGCATGATCAACAGAAGTTGGCTCGATCAAAGATACAAGACCTAATTGACAGTCTGCATTGTTCCTAAGGAATGCTCTTGTTCTGATTGGATCATCCTTCTTTCCAAGAATGACATCTTCTGAATGACCAGAGATGAGTCTGGATGATCTTCTGACAGATGGTTCTTCAGAAATACTTAGATCCTCCAGAGAAGCTGTTACTTGATCTTCAGATTCTTTGCTTCTGAGGAGCTCTGCTTCTGATGCGTTGCTTCTTGGCTCAACAACTTCTGATATGTCAATATCACAACCTGCAAAATTATCAACTTGCTTTGGTTTTTCAGAACCAAGCTTATCATCAAACCTGATATTGATTGATTCTTCCACAACCAATGTTTCAGTATTGTATACCCTGTAGCCTTTTGAGCGTTCAGAATATCCAAGAAGGAAACACTTTTGAGCTTTGGAATCAAACTTACCAAGATGATCTTTAGTGTTCAGAATAAAGCATACACATCCAAAAGGATGGAAATATGAAATGTTGGGCTTTCTATTCTTCCACAATTCATAGGGAGTCTTATTTAGAATAGGTCTGATAGAGATTCTATTCTGAATATAACATGCAGTGTTTATTGCTTCTGCCCAGAAATGCTTAGCCATATTGGTTTCATTGATCATGGTTCTGGCCATTTCTTGAAGAGTCCTATTCTTTCGTTCTACAACCCCATTTTGCTGTGGAGTTCTAGGACAAGAGAAATCATGGGCAATACCATTTTCTTTGAAGAATTCTTCAAAGGATTTGTTCTCAAATTCACCACCATGATCACTTCTGACCTTTATGATTTTACACTCTTTTTCAGATTGAATCTGAATGCAGAAATCAAAGAACACTGAATGAGTCTCATCCTTGTGTTTTAAGAATTTTACCCATGTCCAGCGGCTATAATCATCTACGATGACTAATCCATATTTCTTTCCTCTGACAGATGCTGTTTTGACTGGTCCAAACAGATCAATGTGCAAGAGTTCTAATGGCCTTGAGGTAGAAACAACATTCTTAGACTTGAATGCAGGTTTGGAGAACTTGCCCTTCTGACATGCTTCACAAAGAGCATCTGATTGGAATTTCAGATTAGGGAGTCCTCTGACAAGATTCAGTTTGTTAATTTGAGAGATCTTTCTCAAACTAGCATGACCTAATCTCCTGTGCCAGACCCACTGCTCTTCAGAAACAGACATAAGACAAGTCACCTTCTGACTCATAAGATCTTGCAGATCTGTCTTATAAATGTTGTTCTTCCTCTTGCCTGTAAATAGGATTGAGCCATCCTTCTGATTTACAGCCTTGCAAGACTCTTGATTAAAGATTATATCATAACCATTGTCACTTAATTGACTGATAGATAAAAGGTTATGTGTTAATCCTTCTACAAGAAGTACATTAGAGATGGAAGGAGAGTTACCAGATTTTATAGTTCCAGAGCCAATTATCTTGCCCTTCTGATCTCCTCCGAACTTGACTTCTCCTCCAGACTTAAGCACCAGGTCTTGGAACATAGACCTTCTTCCTGTCATGTGTCGCGAGCATCCAGAGTCCAAGTACCATGACATGTTGTGCTTTGTCCTTCTTGCAGCCAAGGATATCTGCAATAGGAATAATCTTATCCTTAGGTACCCACATCTTTTTGGGTCCTTTCTTGTTAGATTTTCTCAAGTTCTGATTGAACTTGGGTTTAACATTGTAAGCAATAGGAGGAATAGCATGATAATTCTTAATGTGAGTTTCATGATATTTCCTAGGTTGTGTCACATGCTTCTTAGTGTGTGTAATGTGAAAACTTTGTGCATGTGAGGTGTGCCTAATATCATGTGAGTGGCCATACTTGAACTGATCATACAATGGCTTGTATGTAATTTTCATTTCATCAACAGGTTCAAGTTTGTATGGGGTTTCACCCTCATAACCAATGCCAACTCTTTTGTTTCCAGACACAGCATATATCATAGAAGCTAGCTGACTTCTGCCAATACTTCTAGATAGGAACTTCCTGAAACTTAAATCATATTCTTTCAGAATATGGTTCAGACTGGGAGTGGATTTTTCTGAATCAGAAGGAGATCCAACATTATTGGATAATTTTAAAAGTTTTTCCTTTAATTCAGAATTCTCCAACTCAAGCTTCTTTGTTTCAAATTCAAATTGCTTTTTCAGCTTTTTGTATTTGAGACTGATCTGAGACTTGAGTTCCAGAAGTTCAGTTAGACCGGAAACTAACTCATCTCTAGTAAGTTCAGAAAATACCTCTTCAGAATCTGATTCTGATGTAGATTCTGATCCGTCATCTTCTGTCGCCATCAGCGCACAGTTGGCCTGCTCATCTTCTGAATCATCTTCTGACTCATCCCAGGTTGCCATAAGACCTTTCTTCTTATGAAACTTTTTCTTGGGACTTTCCTTCTGAAGATTTGGACATTCATTCTTGTAGTGTCCAGGCTCATTGCATTCATAGCACATGACCTTCTTCTTGTCAAATCTTCTTTCATCAGAAGATTCTCCACGTTCAAATTTCCTTGAACTTCTGAAGCCTCTGAACTTCCTTTGCTTGGTCTTCCAGAGTTGGTTTAGCCTTCTGGAAATCATGGACAGTTCATCTTCTTCTTCAGATTCTGATTCTTCAGGATCTTCTTCTCTAGCCTGAAAAGCGTTAGTGCATTTCTTGATATTAGATTTTAATGCAATAGACTTACCTTTCTTTTGAGGCTCATTTGCGTCCAGCTCAATCTCATGGCTTCTCAAGGCACTGATAAGCTCTTCCAGAGAAACTTCATTCAGATTCTTCGCAATCTTGAATGCAGTCACCATCGGACCCCATCTTCTGGGTAAGCTTCTGATGATCTTCTTTACATGATCAGCCTTGGTGTATCCTTTGTCAAGAACTCTCAATCCAGCAGTCAGAGTTTGAAATCTCGAAAACATCTTTTCAATGTCTTCATCATCCTCCATCTTGAAGGCTTCATACTTCTGGATTAAGGCAAGAGCTTTTGTCTCCTTGACTTGAGCATTTCCTTCATGAGTCATTTTCAAGGACTCATATATGTCATAGGCCGTTTCCCTGTTAGATATCTTCTCATACTCAGCATGAGAGATAGCATTCAGCAAAACAGTTCTACATTTATGATGATTCCTGAAAAGCTTCTTTTGGTCATCATTCATTTCTTGCCTTGACAGCTTCACGCCTCTGGCATTTACTGGATGTTTGTAACCATCCATCAGAAGATCCCATAGATCACCATCTAGACCCAGAAAGCAACTCTCCAGTTTATCTTTCCAGTATTCAAAGTTTTCACCATCAAATACCGGCGGTCTAGTATAACCATTGTTACCGTTGTATTGCTCAGCAGAGCCAGATGTAGATGCAGGTGTAGGTATGGTCCTTTCACTTTCATCAACCATCTTTTAAATGAAGCGTTTTTCTCTTCCTGAATCTTTTCTAAACACGGTTAAGTGCTTGCACCTTAGAACCGGCGCTCTGATGCCAATTGAAGGATAGAAAAACACTTAGAAAGGGGGGGGATTGAATAAGTGTGACTTAAAATCTTGAGCGATAAAAATAAAATGCACAATTATTTTTATCCTGGTTCGCTGTTAACGAAGCTACTCCAGTCCACCCCCGCAGAGATGATTTACCTCAACTGAGGATTTAATCCACTAATCGCACGGATTACAATGGTTTTCCACTTAGCCGCAACTAAGTCTTCCAGAGTCTTCTGATCACAACCTGATCACTCCAGGAACAACTGCTTAGTTCACTCCTAAGACTTTTCTAGAGTCTACTGATCAACACGATCACTCTAGGCTTAGTTCACTCCTAAGACTTTCTGCTCAGCCAACTGCCAAGACTTCCTGCTCAGCCAACTGCCAAGACTTCCTGCTCAGCTAACTGCTAAGACTTCCTAGAGTATACTGATCAACTGATCACTCTAGTTCCTTACAACTTAATGTAATCAATTCAAGAGTTTACAAATGCTTCTAAAAAGCGATAATCACAACTGTGATATTTCTCTTACAATTTAGGCTTAATCTCACTAAGATATTACAACAGCAATGTAGTGAGCTTTGATGAAGATGAAGATTCTGAGTTTAGATTTGAACAGCGTTTCAGCAAGTTTGATATGAGTTGTTTTGGTGCAGAATCGTTAACCTTGCTTCTCATCAGAACTTCATATTTATAGGCGTTGAGAAGATGACCGTTGAATGCATTTAATGCTTTGCGTGTTCCGTACAGCTTTGCATTTAATGTTATACGCTTTTGTCAACTACCTCGAGCCTTGTTCACGCTGTGTCTACTGACGTAGCCTTTAGTAGCTTTAACGTTCCTTTTGTCAGTCAGCGTAGTCTGCCACGTGTACTTCCTTCTGATTTGATGTTTGTGAATACGACGTTTGAATATCATCAGAGTCAAACAGCTTGGTGCACAGCATCTTCTGATCTTCTGACCTTGAAGTGCTTCTGAGCGTGATACCATCTTCTGATCTTCAGTGCTTCTGATCTCATGTTCTTCTGATGCTTCCATAGACCCATGTTCTGATTCTGCTTCGACCATCTTCTGATGTCTTGCCAGACCATGTTCTGATGTTGCATGCTGAACCATTTGAGACACATCTTCTGAGCGCTGAATTATGCGTACTCTTTATATATATTTCCTGAAAGGGAAATTGCATTGGATTAGAGTACCATATTATCTTAAGCAAAATTCATATTATTGTTATCATCAAAACTAAGATAATTGATAAGAACAAATCTTGTTCTAACACTTCTTGCGCGTCCAAACGAGAAGCCAGCATAGCTTGATTCTGATGAAGAGCGTCCAATGTCTCCATCAGAGCTGAGGTTTCACCAGAAGAAGAGGCACCTGAATTTCTGCCAAAAGGGACAGCAATCTCAGCAGGGTGATCTTCTGGGAGATCTTCAGCTTGTGCATCTTCCATTTCCTCATCTGAGTCTAACTCAGAAGTAGCCTTAGCATATTCTGGTTCAGGCAGCTCAGAAGTTCCATCTTCCAATGCTTGAAGAATAGCTGCTAGGTTTGTTGGAGGAGTAGGACCAGCAACTTCAGCAGGATAAACCACTACTGGAAAGACCATGTGAGGTGCTTTTTCAGAAGGGTTCATTCTGAACCAGTTGAACAGCCACTGAAAATCTCCAGTCAGCACAGGAAACCATGGTCTCCACACCACGATGTCTCTGCAGAGATTTTCTTCTTCCAACTCATCTGCTGGTATCTTCTCCTCAAGAACACTTCTGTTCCTGATGAGATGGTGATAGCTGCTTTCACCAACTTCCAACCGAAGACCACGAACACCAGGAGCTTCAGACATAATCCTTCTCTGAGTGTCTGTAGCCTTAGCCAGAAAATCCTGACGAAAGGTATCCCAAAGGTTGCTTGTAGCATACTCATCCAGATGGTTAAGGTGAGCAGCACCCAGAATCTCCAACCAGCCATTTACATCAGAATGTAAAAGCTCCAGAAATGATTGAGTGGTAGGAGTTGGAGGGTTGACAGTGAACCTGGAGTCGGGAAAAACAACACTATAGGGGTTAGGTGTTCTGGTGGGAAAAGGGTGTGAGAGAGATGAAGAAATATCTGATGGATGGGTTGAAGGAAAGGAGATATCAGATGGTGAAGAAGGTGGTTCCGAGAGGATGAATGAGGAGGAAGAGGTGGTGGAGGTCTGTGAAGAGGGAGGTGATTGAGGGGTACCGTCAAGGGGTTGATACACACGTCTAGAGTAATTTCCAGACATCATAGCTTCAAACGGGTTCACTTTGAGAGGGTCATAGGTGATCCTTACTCTTTTTGGTTTGATTTCTGGTTCAGCAGTTGCCTTTCTTTTTTGTTTCCGATCATTATCTTGATTCCCAGAGCTTGACGATGGATTCATGATGAAGTTGCAGATATTGGAAACTGCTAGGGTTTATGATATGAATGCAAAGAGAGAGAACGAAAAAGAAACTCAATGTAAAGAGAGAGAAATATAAGAGGGAAAAGAAACGTTTGAAGAATATAAAAAGAAAACTGAAAGAGAGTAAATGATGAAAAGCATTTAATGTTACGTGAGGTGAGGAGAGATAATAATGACAAAAGACGTGATTTGCACAGTTACCTAAGTAGACGTCCCCTCAACTGCACGCACGCTTGTCCAGGAATAGTGAACACGTGTTTACCATCTGTATAGCCAGTTACAGCTGTTTTGCTTTTAAAGAGATTCTGAATCAGCTTAGACAATGAAACGTTAGTAATAACTGAATCACAATTTCTAATTGATTTCAATCAGAACTTCTTATAAAAGAAATTTCATTTCAGAAGATACTCATACATAAGAACTTCTCATCTTCTCATTCTGGGCTTGTTTCTGAAGACCCATTTTGTACCTATTATATTGAATCCATCTGGTCTAGGAACAAGATCCCAAACATCATTCCTTGTAAACTGATTCAGTTCTTCTTGCATAGCAATTATCCAGTCTGGATCTTCTAGAGCATGATCAACAGAAGTTGGCTCGATCAAAGATACAAGACCTAATTGACAATCTGCATTGTTCTTAAGGAATGCTCTTGTTCTGATTGGATCATCCTTCTTTCCAAGAATGACATCTTCTGAATGACTAGAGATGAGTCTGGATGATCTTCTGACAGATGGTTCTTCAGAAATGCTTAGATTCTCCAGAGAAGCTGATACTTGATCTTCAGATTCTTTGCTTCTGAGAAGCTCTGCTTCTGATGCGTTGCTTCTTGGCTCAACAACTTCTGATATATCAATATCACAATCTGCAAAATTATCACACTGCTTTGGTTTTTCAGAACCAAGCTTATCATCAAACCTGATATTGATTGATTCTTCTACAATCAATGTTTCAGTATTGTATACTCTGTAGCCTTTTGAGCGTTCAGAATATCCAAGAAGGAAACATTTTTGTGCTTTGGAATCAAACTTACCAAGATGATCTTTAGTGTTCAGAATAAAGCATACACATCCAAAAGGATGGAAATATGAAATGTTGGGCTTTTTATTCTTCCACAATTCATAAGGAGTCTTATTTAGAATAGGTCTGATAGAGATTCTATTCTGAATATAGCATGCAGTGTTTATTGCTTCTGCCCAGAAATGCTTAGCCATATTGGTTTCATTGATCATGGTTCTGGCCATTTCTTGCAGAGTCCTATTCTTTCGTTCTACAACTCCATTTTGCTGTGGAGTTCTAGGACAAGAGAAATCATGGGCAATACCATTTTCTTTGAAGAATTCTTCAAAGAATCTGTTCTCAAATTCACCACCATGATCACTTCTAACCTTTATGATTTTACACTCTTTTTCAGATTGAATCTGAATGCAGAAATCAAAGAACACTGAATGAGACTCATCCTTGTGTTTCAAGAATTTTACCCACGTCCAGCGGCTATAATCATCTACGATGACTAATCCATATTTCTTCCCTCTGACAGATGCTGTTTTGACTGGGCCAAACAGATCAATGTGCAAGAGTTCTAATGGCCTTGAGGTAGAAACAACATTCTTGGACTTGAATACAGGTTTGGAGAACTTGCCCTTCTGACATGCTTCACAAAGAGCATCTGATTTGAATTTCAGATTAGGGAGTCTCTGACAAGATCCAGTTTGTTAATCTGAGAAATCTTTCTCAAACTAGCATGACCTAATCTTCTGTGCCAGACCCACTGCTCTTCAGAAACAGACATAAGACAAGTCACCTTCTGACTCATAAGATCTTGCAGATCTGTCTTATAAATGTTGTTCTTCCTCTTGCCTGTAAATAGGATTGAGCCATCCTTCTGATTTACAGCCTTGCAAGACTTTTGATTAAAGATTATATCATAACCATTGTCACTCAATTGACTGATAGATAAGAGGTTATGTGTTAATCCTTCTATAAGAAGTACATTAGAAATGGAAGGAGAGTTACCAGACTTTATAGTTCCAGAGCCAATTATCTTGCCCTTCTGATCTCCTCCAAACTTGACTTCTCCTCCAGACTTAAGCACCAGGTTTTGGAACATAGACCTTCTTCCTGTCATGTGTCGTGAGCATCCAGAGTCCAGGTACCACGACATGTTGTGCTTTGTCCTTTTTGCAGCCAAGGATATCTGCAATAGGAATAATCTTATCCTTAGGTACCCACATTTTCTTGGGTCCTTTCTTGTTAGATTTTCTCAAGTTCTGATTGAACTTGGGTTTAACATTGTAAGCAATAGGAGGAACAGCATGATAATTTTTAATGTGAGTTTCATGATATTTCCTAGGTTGTGTCACATGCTTTTTGGTGTGTGTTATGTGAAAACTTTGAGCATGTGAAGTGTGCCTAATATCATGGGAGTGGCCATACTTGAACTGATCATACAATGGCTTGTATGTGAATTTCATTTCATCAACAGGTTCAAGTTTGTATGGGGTTTCACCCTCAAAACCAATGCCGACTCTTTTGTTTCCAGACACAGCATATATCATAGAAGCTAGCTGACTTCTGCCAATACTTCTAGATAAGAACTTCCTGAAACTTAAATCATATTCTTTCAGAATATGGTTTAGACTAGGAGTGGATTTTTCTGAATCAGAAGGAGATCCAACATTATTGGATAATTTTAAAAGTTTTTCTTTTAATTCAGAATTCTCCAACTCAAACTTCTTTGTTTCAAATTCAAATAGCTTTTTTAGCTCTTTGTATTTGAGACTAATCTGAGACTTGAATTCCAGAAGTTCTGTTAGACCGGAAACTAACTCATCTCTAGTAAGTTCAGAAAATACCTCTTCAGAATCTGATTCTGATGTAGATTCTGATCCGTCATCTTCTGTCGCCATCAGCGCACAGTTAGCCTGCTCATCTTCAGAGTCTGAATCATCTTCTGACTCATCCCAGGTTGCCATAAGACCTTTCTTCTTATGAAACTTCTTCTTGGGATTTTCCTTCTGAAGTTTTGGACATTCATTCTTGAAGTGTCCAGGCTCATTGCATTCATAGCACATGACCTTCTTCTTGTCAAATCTTCTGTCATCAGAAGATTCTCCACGTTCAAATTTCTTTGAACTTCTGACGCCTCTGAACTTCCTTTGCTTGTTCTTCCAGAGTTGATTTAGCCTTCTGGAGATCAAGGACAGTTCATTTTCTTCTTCAGATTCTGATTCTTCAGGATCTTCTTCTCTAGCCTTAAAAGCGTTAGTGCATTTCATGATATTGGATTTTAATGCAATAGACTTACCTTTCTTTTGAGGCTCATTTGCGTCCAGCTCTATTTCATGGCTTCTCAAGGCACTGATAAGCTCTTCCAGAGAAACTTCATTCAGATTCTTTGCAATCTTGAATGCAGTCACCATAGGACCCCATCTTCTGGGTAAGCTTCTGATGATCTTCTTTACGTGATCAGCCTTGGTGTATCCCTTGTCAAGAACTCTCAATCCAGCAGTAAGAGTTTGAAATCTTGAAAACATCTTTTCAATGTCTTCATCATCCTCCATCTTGAAGGCTTCATATTTCTGGATTAAAGCGAGAGCTTTAGTCTCCTTGACTTGAGCATTTCCTTCATGAGTCATTTTCAAGGACTCATATATGTCATAGGCCGTTTCCCTGTTAGATATCTTCTCATACTCAGCATGAGAGATAGCATTCAGCAAAACAGTTCTGCATTTATGATGATTCCTGAAAAGCTTCTTCTGATCATCACTCATTTCTTGCCTTGTCAGCTTTACGCCACTGGCATTTACTGGATGTTTGTAACCATCCATCAGAAGATCCCATAGATCACCATCTAGACCAAGAAAGTAACTTTCCAGTTTATCTTTCCAGTATTCAAAGTTTTCACCATCAAACACCGGCGGTCTAGTATAACCATTGTTACCGTTGTGTTGCTCAGCAGAGCCAGATGTAGATGCAGGTGTAGACTTTGCAGTTTCATCAGCCATCTTTTACTGAAGCGTTTTTCTCTTCCTGAATCTTTTCTAAACACGGTTAAGTGCTTGCACCTTAGAACCGGCGCTCTGATGCCAATTGAAGGATAGAAAAACACTTAGAAAGGGGGGGTTTGAATAAGTGTAGCTTTAAAACTTGACAGATAAAAATAAATTGCACAGTTATTTTTATCCTGGTTCGTTGTTAACTAAACTACTCCAGTCCACCCCCGCAGAGATGATTTACCTCAACTGAGGATTTAATCCACTAATCGCACGGATTAAAATGGTTCTCCACTTAGTCAACAACTAAGTCTTCCAGAGTCTTCTGATCACACACTGATCACTCCAGGAACAACTGCTTAGATACCCTCTAAGACTTTCTAGAGTATTCTGATCCACACGATCACTCTAGTTACAACCTGCTTAGATAACCTCTAAGACTTCCTAGAGTATTCTGATCCACACGATCACTCTAGTTCCTTACAACTTAATGTAATCAATTCTAAGAGTATTACAATTGCTTCTTAAAAGCTATAATCACAAACTGTGATATTTCTCTTAACGTTTAAGCTTAATCTCACTAATATATTACAACAGCAATGTAATGAGCTTTGATGAAGATGAAGATTCTGAGCTTTGAATAGAACAGAGTTTCAGCAAGTTAATATGAGTTGTTTTGTTCAGGATCGTTAGAATCATTAACCTTGCTTCTCATCAGAACTTCATATTTATAGGCGTTGGAGAAGATGACCGTTGAGTGCATTTAATGCTTTGCGTGTTCCGTACAGCATCGCATTTAATGTTATACGCTTTTGTCAACTACCTCGAGCCTTGTTCACGCTGTGTCTACTGACGTTGCCTATAATAGCTTTTAACGTTCCTTTTGTCAGTCAGCGTAGCTTGCCACTTGTACTTCCTTCTGATCTGATGTTTGTGAATACAACGTTTGAATATCATCAGAGTCAAACAGCTTGGTGCAAAGCATCTTCTGATCTTCTGACCTTGAAGTGCTTCTGAGCGTGATACCATCAGAACTTCAGTGCTTCTGATCTCATGTTCTTCTGATGCTTTCATAGACCCATGTTCTGATTCTGCTTCGACCATCTTCTGATGTCTTGCCAGACCATGTTCTGATGTTGCATGCTGAACCCTTTGAGACAAAGCTTCTGAGCGCTGAATTATGCATACTCTTTATATATTTCCTGAAAAGGAAATTGCATTGGATTAGAGTACCATATTATCTTAAGCAAAATTCATATTATTGTTATCATCAAAACTAAGATAATTGATCAGAACAAATCTTGTTCTAACAAGTGAATCATATTCAAGAACTGAAGCACTACTTATATTGTGTAACCAATGACATTCCTTAAGAGGAAGACGGAACATGAAATATTTATTCGAATAACTTTCTTTTTCCCTTCAAATTTATTCCGTAATAATACAAAAATGTAAGCATTTGAATTATCTTAGAGAAAAATATAGTGAAATTAAGACTAATTAGTGTAATATGGTGTTTCTATCTGCGTTTATTAAATAATCTCCGTGTGTCCGATCAGGGCCGGTCCTTTGAGTTTTGGTGCCTTGGGCGAATCAAAAGAGTGGTGCCCCTATAATTTTTTTTTAACAAGAAATACATAAAGATAAAAGAAATAATTGGATAAAAAACACATTTTCATTTGATATTGTCCACAAAGAATAGAAATATGGATCTTTCAATCAATGTTTATACTACATCAAAACATAAACCACTATAAAGAGACTTATTATTCTTCTTCTTGATCCGGTCTTTTTTCCTATAAAAAAATTGACCAAGCCTTTAAAATTATTTAAATATCATCCTCTTAGCATTTTTTGTTGCAAAATTGTTAATAATTTGTTCATAATCAAGGTTCTTCAAAAAATTATTTTCAATTGAAATTTACGCATGACTATTTAGTCAATAATCCTCTATAATATATGCATGCATTAGAAAAACAATTAAAAGTCTTTGAAGAACTCAATATTATATAGCTTAATTTTGATTCAACTATTAACACTTCTCTAATAAGTTTCGGTTCTTCAAACAAAATTATTTATGATCTAAGCCTTTCAATACTAAACAAAAATCTAAAAAAATATTTTCATATGTGCTATACTGCTTAAATCTTCTATCAAGTGAGCCTATTGTTTGATCTACAATATATAAGAAATCATGATTTCGAAAAGACTCTTCAGCAGACTCAAGATTCAGCTACCAAATGATCATAGCTACCAAATAATATAAAATATTTTCTATATCATTATTTTAATTTTAGTCCCTCAATTAAACTCTGTAGTTGCTAAAATTATGGATAAGTTAATTAATATTATTTTAGAGAAATTAATTGATTTTATTTTTTTATATTTTATTTATGAGAAATTACATTCTTTTATTAATTTTAACTTTGTTGTGCCCTTATGATTTTGTTAACCAGTATTTTTTTTTTAAAAATTTCTAGCAAGTATTTTTGTAATAGAAAATTCTCTTTTAATATATATAGGGGTAAGAAAAATACATTTGGTGCCCCTAAAATTCTGGGGCCCTGGACTCCCGCCCCACGAGCCCGTGCTCAGGGCCACCCCTGTGTCCGATTTCTTTATTTCGCGTGTATGTATTTTATAAAGTTTTTCGCATATGTCTCTTTTAGAAAAGAATATTATATGAACATAATCATTAAAAATAAAAATAAATGATCCCTCTCCCTCTCCCCCAAATAGATTGAGAAAAAATGAAAGGTTTTTTATCTCTCAAATCTGGATGACGTTTACTTGCTAAATATGATTAAATTCCTTTAATGAATACTATTAGTTAACAATTTATGTTTTGAAGAGATGGGATATGTTAACACCATTATTTATTTTTTTTGGGTTACAAATAGGAAAATGTTTAGACCATTTGAAGAAAGGTATGAAATATCTACAATTTACATAATTTCGTATTGAAATTAAATTGAATTAAAAATTAATATTTAATGCATGAATATTATAATGAGACCGTGTATATGAATTGACAGTAGACATGACAACGGGCGAGTTGGAAACGGTTTTTATTTCCTCTAAATTCAAATTCAAATTTTTAGACAATTTACGTTCCCTGCCCCAAACCCAAATAGAAATATAGAATTAAAACCCAAATCTGTCCTAAACAGATTCAGGTTAAATTTGGATATCCTTGTCCCGCCACCCTTCGTTTAGCAAAATCAATTTTTTAATAAAAATATTTATTTTTCAAAAATCAAATTACATTATAAATAATAAAATAAAAGAATTTCAAAAAAAAAATTCATATACACATTTAAAATATTTTAAATAAAAAATAAAAAATAAATTATTGAAACATTGAACACATATTTAATATTTTAAATTTAAAAAAAAAAACAATAATAATGTACATAATAAAATAAACAGGACGGATTCAGAGTGGATACTAGTGTCCCCATTATCTGACCTATCTCTATTTTGGAGAAAACCTAAACACGAACCCAAATCCAGTCAAAGTGGGTTATTCCCATCAACTTCATAGTGGCATGTATGAGTTTTGTTGCCATGTCTAATTGACCATTGAATGTCCAAAAATTTACTTCTTTTTTTTTTTTTTACAAAAACAAACTCAATGAAATTCATTCAACACATGATGTTCAACACAAGGAGGAATCATATGGATGACATTGCGTCTAGCCCAAGAATTGACCGCCTTCGCGAGGGAATGGACAACCGAATTCGCTTGACGCCTAATAAACTTCACTTCGAAGTTGGAAAAAACATGTAATAAATCTTTAATAGACATAATAATCAAACTAAACTCAGATTCACCTTATGGTTGGAGTGGATGGCTTGAACAACCTGTTGAGAGTCACTTTCGAAGATAATATTGTCAAGGTGTAATGTTATAGCTCCTTCAATAGCTTCTTTAAGGGCGTAAGCTTCTGCTTCAAGGATGGAGAGGGTACCGATATCCCAAGCTACACCTACAATAATGAAATTACCCCTTTTATCACGAATACACCATCCCCTATTAGTAGTCCCAAAGTGATTGTTAAACCCCGCATCCACATTGCACTTTAACCATCATTCCGTTGGCGGATTCCAACTTGTGATATTCTGATGAGTATTCTCTCTCCCTTGAGTTCTTTGTGTTGTAACCTGTAAGCCAATTCTACCAGTTATGAAACGCAATCATACCCAAATTCGATGCTTCCTCTTTCTCATTATGCCAAATAAAATCGTTTCTATTCTTTCAAATCACATCCATCATAACTACAAATCTAACAACAACCATCCTATCTTCCGATCTACATATATCAATAATTAGAGATTTTACATCACTAAAATTATGTAAACGGGACTCTACAAGATCCACTTAATATTCTGTGATGTTGGCAATTTCAGAAATTTTATTTCTAAATAAATATGGTAACGTAATTTAGCTTTATTTATGAAGTTTTTTTTAAATAAGTGGAATAATTGCTCTATAAATTGCATTGAATGTTAAGATATGTGTATTAGTTTTTTAGAGGTATTTTACCAAAAAAAAAAAAAAAGGGATGGTACAATATTTATCAAAAAAAAAAAAGATGGTACGACATCCCATATCCCTTTTATCTATAGTATATCCCTTTTATCTATAGTTGTATATTAAGTTTATTTCATCATGAATGAGAATTTTTAAAAAGAAGTTGTAATTTAGAGTATATTTTAAAATGGTTTTGTTTCTAATAGTTTTTTATATATATATATATATATGAAGTAAAAATTATAATTCAATAAATCATTTTTTTACACAACCAATACATTATTTTAAAATTTCTTATATAAATGTATTCATTTATAAAAAAAAAAGGATATTGATCAAATTTGACTTATATAATAAAGGGTTAAATATGTTTTTAGTTCCTATAAAATTATTCAAAATGACTTTTAGTCCCTATAAAAAAAATATTGACTTTTGGTCTCTATAAAATTACTTTTGCACTTAGTTTTAGTTCTTGTAGAGAGACCAAAAGTGAGTGCAAAAGTAATTTTATAGGGACTAAAAGTCAATATATTTTTTATAGGGACTAAAAGCCAAAATTGAGATACTTATAGGGACCAAAAACATATTTAACCCTATAATAAATGAAACACTACCAATTCAAGTTCTACCATGGTGGTCATGCGGAGAAGATTTGCGAGCTTTCAATAACTCCTTTAGCCTCTTGGTAGCCATTTTGCTTCCTTTGTCCTTCTATGAAGAACTTGGAAAAAAATTCAGAGGTACAATGTTAACGAAATGCTTTTGCCGATAAGAAAACGGTTGTGCTTCTTCATGAATCCACAAAGGTGTTTACAATCTTACAGTTGCTCCACACACGCTGCAATGGCAAACCATTCAAAACCAACATCAATATTTTCAAAACATCAAATCAACAAAAACGGTGAAATCATAAAACAATATCCCTAAACAAATTTCAACCAACTTAGAATTTCTTGAAAATCAGAAGAAATTATCAGCATTAGAGTTCTCACCCCTTAATATGCCTTTGTAAGGATCCTGTTGAAAGTAAAATGATTGAGAAAAGAGAGACAAACACCGATCCACGAATCCGACACTTGAAAACTGGACCAAAATTAGAATTCAAACACTCCTTCAAAGGATTCACCACATCATCACCATCTTCACAATCATCAGCATTCGACGAACCGTCCTTAGATATCTCCAACACTTACATCATTCAAACTTCAATGGTTAAAGAACTCCCCCACTGATTAGGGTGAAGAAGAACAAAGAAGAAATTGAAAAGAGGAGAGAAATTAGGGAAATTCTTTATTACCGAAATTGAAAGGAAATCGTTGGATCAAAGTTGGTTGATGCGATTAATCTCCAGTAGCAAAAGGAGGTGCGGCCTCCGCTCTGAGAGAGAGAGAGAGAGAGAGAGAGAGAGAGAGAGAGAGAGAGAGAGAGAGAGAGAGAGAGAGAGAGAGAGAGAGAGAAGTTGAAACGTGAATGGGCATAAAATTGATAAGCTAAAGTGTAACTGCAGTGAGCATATGTAAGTACCTTATTATAATGGAGAGAAAGCATAAATTTGAGGAAGCTGATATGACAAATTAGGGTGAGAGATAGTGAAGAAAGAAAAAGGTCTACTTTTCTTAAATAATAGATATGATTTAATGCCTTTAAAGAATATTATTAGTTAACAATTTATGTTGTGAAAAGATGAGATATATATTAAGATAATTATTTTTTTTGTTACAAATAGGAAAATGTTAAGACCATTTGAAGAAAAGTAATGAAATATCTACGATTTACATAATTTTGTATTAAAATTAATTTGAATTAAAAAAATAATATTTAATGCATGAATATTATAATGAGACTGTGTATGAATTGACCGTAGACATGACAACGGATGGGTCGGGAATAGGTTTTTATTTTCCCTAAATTCAAATTCGAATTCCTTGACAACTCCTGTTCCCCGCCCCAAACCCAAATAGAAATGTAGAATTAAAACCTAAATTCGTCCCAAACGGATTTAGATTAGATTTGAATATCCTTGTCCCGCCACCATCCATTTAGCGAAATTAATTTTTTAATAAAAATATTTATTTTTCAAAAATCAAATTACACTATAAATAATAAAATAAAAGAATTTCAAAAAATCTCATATATACATTTGAAATATTTTAAATAACAAATAAAAAATAAATTATTGAAACATTGACCACATATTTAATATTTTAAATTTAAAAAAAAATAATAATAATAATAATAATGTAAATAACGAAATAAACGGGACGGGCTCGGGGTGGGTACTAGTGTCTCCATTACATGACTCATCTCTATCTTTTATAATTGGGGAAAACCTGAACACGAACCCAAATTCAGTCAAAGTAAATTATTCCCATCAACTTTAGAGTGGCAGATATGAGTTTTGTTGCCATGTCTAATTGACCGCAACTTAGTGTCCAAAAATCTCCTTAATATCCCGTGATGTTGTAATTTCATAAAGCTTATTTCTAAATAAATATGGTAACTTAATTTAACTTTCATCATGTAGTTTTTTTAAATAAGTGCAGTAATTGCTCTATAAATTGCATTGAATGTTAAGATATGTGTATTAGTTTTTTTAGAGGTATTTTACCAAAAAAAATAGGATGGTACTTTATATATTTAACTTATTCCACCTTTATATATTTAACTTATTCTATTGGAATTGGTGTATGCAATTTTTTTGTGGTAGTAATGTCAGGGTGATAATGCAAATGAAAGAGTTTGGGCTATTTCCAAGACCAAGCGAAAGAAGTCCATTGCATTCCTAGATAGTCATCGCTCTGCAGTGACTTCCATTGCAGTATCGAAAGTTGGATGGACACTAGTCAGTGTTGGAAGAAATAAGGCCAGATTTATACTTGTTCTTAAATATCAAGGTGTACGTATAAGGAATTGGGTTTAAAAGTGAGTGGATTCTTCCATTCTTAAAGTAAGTTGATTTCACTATTTTAAAGTTATTTTGTAAATAATTTGTATTTGCAATTACTATATTGTTTTGCTGATCATATCTATATGATATTATGATTATGTAATTATGTTTATTTCTTCCTATATTGATTATGTATTTTCTTTCAATTTCAAAATTTTATGTTTAATATATCTTATTGTGCTCTATTTATTTAGGTGAAAAGCCTGGAAGCTAAAGCAAAAGTTATCCTAAACTTCAACATCCCACTAAGTGCAATAGAACATGAACTCAATGGTGTGCCTTATTTTTCTGTTATTCTGTCTCTTTTTTATTCATTAAGTTATTTCCAATAAGTTGAACGCTTAATTGTTGCAGCTAAAAAGCCAATTCCTCCATCTTCTGTCTTGAAGCTATTGACAATATCTATTAAGTAAGTTATGTTCACCTTTTTTTCTACCAATTTCATGAACTTAAAATTCGTTGTTGTTGAACTCTCTATTTCCATGTATATACTAAGAGTAAAATTCTTAAATAGTGTAATTCATTTCTCATTTTTTGAAATATTATGAAAACATTTATTAAGTTGAGTTTGTAATTTAATTTATTTTATTTTCCATAGGTTATAGACGCTTATAGTACTCCAAATCAGACGGATTCTCGAAGTTCATGCACGGATGAAGATGGACGAGAGGAAGATCAGAAACTGCTATTATTTTAGATATGTTTGTGTTTTTTTTTTATTGTTGTAGCATCTATTTTCGTGGTGGTTATTGTATAATTGACATTACTTTGTTATTTTGACATGTTTGGAAGACTTTCATTTTGACATATAATTAAAATTTTGTTTATGTTGCTCTAAATTTTCTGGTGCATTTAGAAAGTATTGTCAAAATTTGATAATTAAAAAAAGAGTTAAATAAGTTTTTTCGTCCCTCTAAATATTTCAAATTTCGTTTTAAGTCCCTCCAAAATTTTCCTTCAACAATCCATCCCTCCAAAATTTTCCGTCTCAATAATTGATCTCTAACGTCAAATGCCACCATCGGTTGCTTATGTGGCAGCGTACGTGGAATAAATTTTGTATTATTTATTTTCCGAGTTGGATTACATTAACTTAAGTGGCATATTGTGGTCCATATACAGTCTTGATAAGAAATTCAAAAACATTTTTGAACCCTAATAGAAAGGTTGTGGTCCTTGTCCCCTCTCTCCAAAAAAAATCGCGACACCGTAGATTCTTTGTTGTCCCTACATTGACGAAGGTAACGAAGGTTGAGTTGCTTGTTGCGGTCCTAAGAACGAAAATGTAAGGCCCACTTCGTTTTGTTTATTTCTTTCAGTAATCATATTGAAAAAGAAAGTACTTGTATTTCATACCTGAAAAACTAGGGTTTTTTACTTTTCTTAAAATCTGAAAGTACTTGTGTTTTTCTTGAAATGTGCAGGATAAGGGATTATTTAAGGTTGTTTTCTATATGGACGAATCTTTTGTAAAGGATTTAGGGTTAAGATATGAAGGGGGACGTTTATGCAGTAAGTGGTCTAAACCCCGATTATTGGTCCTACTCTGAAGCCTGGCTTAATTAATGACATGGATTCTTTGTTTAAAATCGATGATGTTAAGATGTGGTAGAAGGCTGATAAGGAATGTCTTGAAAATGATCTTAAACCCTTTGTTAATGATGGTGATGCAACAAAGTTAGCTTTGTGGGCTAAGGAGACTAAGTGTGATGTTGAGATATATGTAGAGGCAAGATTACCTGGTGGTGAGAAGACTTACATGGAGAGGTTAATAGAGAAAGAAAAAGGCCATGTTGTTGCTGCGGAAAATGAAGAGATTGAGGATAGTGAATCATTTGAGGAATCTTTGAATGGTATACACTTTGAAGACAATGAAGAGGAAAGAATGCATGATTTTGATGAGGTCATTGGTCAAGTGAATGATGGTGTTGGTGCTGGGACAGGTCAAGTGAATGATGGTGTTTGTACTGGGACAGGTCAAGTGAATGATGGTGTTATTGCTGGGAGAAGTCAAATGAATGATGGACAAGATGAATCAGATTAAGGAGGTTAGTTTATATGCTTATGAATGGTTAAATGTTATACCCAAACATAAGTGGTGTAAGAACTCATGTACATGATCCTCTAAGTTTGATGTTCTAATGAACAACCTTAGTGAACACTGAGCCCCAACCCGATGTTGCTACAAACACTGAGCAAAATGTACTAGCTGAAGTAAGTGCACCACCTGAGCTAACAAATACACAATCTTCTGTTAGCTCTGCTGAGGCCATGAGAATGTATTGTGGTATTGATCCTGATGAGCTTGAAGCATTGTTAATTGATGATGACATCCTGGATATTCAACCACTGAGTGTTGACACAAGTCTTGTGAAATCAAATATATCTGGTCCCAAAACCTTTGTAGGTAGATGTCCTAAGGCACCAAAACCTGTTGTCAAAAGCTTCAAAGGTCCAAGACCTAAGTCACCAAATCCTACTGCCAAAATTGTGATAGTTGAAGCCATTAACCTAGTTGTGTCTGATCCTGTAAGTTTGCACATTATGCTTAGATATGCCAAGTGTCTTTGCATTGCTAATTCTCTTCTGTAATGACATGTGAAAACAATGATATCACCAAGGAAAAAGTCCGAGATTCTTACATCTTCTATAAGAAAAAGTGACAGGCTTAATACTTTAAGGACAAAGAACATAGTGGGACCTAGAAGGGATCCAAAGCATCCACTTGTTATATTTTTTAACCCAAATTTATCATATTTTTTAACCCAAATTTACCCTTGTTGAAAAAAGTTGAGATACAAAGAATTTCCGAAAGAAATTTCCGATATGCAGTTTAAAATTTTCGGTACAACATACCAGAAATTTTTATTATAAGGAAATTTCTAGTACATCATACTGGAAATTATAGTTATTTTAAAATTTCTGGTATACCGTAAATTTCAAATTTCAGAAAGTACCGGAAATTTTAGTTATAACTAAAATTTCCGGTATGTTTCAATTTTTGGTTTTTTAAACGGTTGAGATTTTGCCGACACTTTTAGAGGGTCCTGATTGCGCTGACACAATTGTGTGGTCTAGAATGCACCACCATTTGTATAAATAGGGGTGTTAGGATTATTGGATAACACATCATTTCAACAAAATGCCTCTTCCTCAGTATTTTATTAATGTACAAGTGTATATCATTGGCCGCAACCTTGTTGTTCAAACCAAGATTCCATATGGGCCTGAATCCTTTGCCACCTTGAAAGAAACATTGAATAATTTGCTACCTGATTCCGATAATAGAAGGGTGACAAAGGTCTAGTTTCAGGAGGACTGGATTGATATAAATGGAAGGGTGAAATATAACTTAATCGAATTGAAGAATGATGAAGATGTGAAGGCCATGTGGAAATCATTTCACCGTAGGATAACTAAAGGTCTGATCGAATTGGATGCGCAGATCCAAAGATCTGTGGATGACATAATAAAGTGTGTGATTCGTCTAGAGTTATCCATTAGTGCTTGGATTTTCATGTTTCGGAGTATTGTTTATGCTTGTTGTTTGTCATCTAATGTTTGTTAACTATGTTTGTTTGTTATTGATGTTATTTTCTTTATCTACTCGAAACATGTACTAGCCAAAAAGATTATGCAATAAAAAAGATGTTCATACAAAATATACAAATAATACAAATGATACAATTATAACAAAATAAATCTACATAGGTCCTCCATGGGCAACATCTGTCAACCTACGTAAAATATTGTGAACCTCACCATTCGGGTTCACCAAACCCATGAGGCTATCCAAGTG